>NC_046163.1:11128554-11278554 GCF_011064425.1 Rattus rattus | reverse complement strand
GTGCCCAGCAATACACATATTTTTTAAAAAAATAATAAAATAAAATCCATGTCATTTATAGTGTGATAGGAGCATCTTTTGCTGCAGTAGATGGTTCTGGAGGTTTCTCAGGTGGCCCATATGTTGGTCACAAGGATGACCAGCCACAGTCTAGCACCAGAAGCTTTCAGTTCCCACCCCCATCCTTCAGGAGAGCTAGAGACTGTGACAGTGTGGCAATGCCTCTATGAAGACCTCTAAGGCACGTGCACGCACACACACACACACACACACATACACACACACACACACACATACACACACACACACTCACACACATACTCACATTCACAACACACACACACTCACACACACTCACACACACACACCCACACACACACACACACACACACACACACACACACACACACACACACACACACACACACACACACACACACACACACACACACACACACACACACACACACACACACACACACTCACACTCACACACACACACACACACACACACACACACACACACTCACACACACACACACACACACACTCACACAAACCCATACACACTCACTCACACACTCACACACACTCATACACATATACACACTCACACACACACTCACACACTCATACACACTCACACACACACACATAGATGGGGGAGGGAAAGAGAGAGGGAGGGAAGGAGCGAGAGGGAGAGACATACAATTTAATAAAGTAAAAATGTTTTGAAGAAACAGAATGAACGAACAAACATTGACCAAATGCTGCCCTAAGTTTTGTGAGGCATCAGAGAAATATTGAACTTGAAGAAAAGGGCCTGAGAACCTCTCCTTTGAAGCATTGTGGGTAACCTGGAGACTCATTTGTGTTTGGCGTCTGGAGTTGGTAGTCCTTACCTGTCTTCCCTCTGTGCTGCATTAACTCAGTTCTTACAATGAGCAGTAAAAGTTTCCCGGCTCTTGTGTCCCTGAACAAAGAGTTTGACCAGAGACACATGGTTAGACATGCAAATAGAAAGAACAGAGGCAGTGTAGTAAGAGAAGGAAAGCGGGGGGAGCGGGGGGGGACTTGGGGGTGTGTGGGGAGAGAGGACTCAGTGGTTAAGAGCATTGGCTGCTCTCCCAGAGGTCCCCAGGTTGATTTCTAGTACCCACATGGCAGCTCACAAGTGTCAGTAATTCCAGTTCTAGCTGATCCAACACCCTCATACAGACATACAGGTGGGCAAAACACCAATTCACATAAAATTTTAAAAATAATAATAAATTAGGAAAAGAAAGGGAAAGAAGACTAGAGAGCCCTAGGAAAGACAGATACTAGAAAGGGCTGGTCCAGAAGCCAGAAACATGGCTCCGCAAATAAAACGGCTTTCTGCCAAGCTTGAAGTGCTGAGTTCGAGTCCCAGAACCAAGATGACGGAAAGCAAGAACTGCTGCTGTGAATTTTCCTCCGACTTCCACACATGTAATGGAGCATGTGTATGCACATCCCCACACACCAAACAAGGTCACTGAAGAAAAGGCACTGGGCCGAGAGACTAAGGACCTTTTTTATAAGTGATTTACTCAGCGCACACCTCATTCACACGTGAGTGTGGCAGGCTTTTCTCCCACTTACTGTTGTATGAAGCCCAGCTCAGCTGAAGAAAGGCTTCTAGCCTTTTTCTAACAGGCTTCAGGATAATCTTGAAGAACCTTTTCCAATCTCTACTCTCCTGCCACACAGTGATGATTTGTAGGACACCCCACTGGTGTCCAGAGCAATGGAGCACTTATCAGGGCGCTGTGTATATACCGAGAGAACAGTTTACAGAGCTGCGGAGGTAGTCAGTTGGTAGAACATTTGCCGAGCATGCACATCCCCCACACCCAGCACCACATAAACTGAGCATAGTGTGCACTCAGGCGGTGGAGGCAGGATCACAAGTTCAAGATCAAATGGCTTTCGAGGTCAGCCTGAGCTACCAGGAGAAGGTGGCTCAGCCTGCACACCTTGTGACTTTTCCCCCTATCGGTGGGCCTCAGTTTTCCCAGTATCAGCAGGAAGCACAGAGATTAGACTAGCTCTGAGTTCTCACTCAGTCCCAAGGTTTTTCTGGGGACCTCAGAGTGTGCTGCACTTCCAGAGCACCCCTGAGCTGCTCTCCTAGAGAGGGGCTGGAAGGGGGAGGCTACAGGATTCCCTGCTTCCTGTGGCATGCCCCTCCAGGTCTGCAGGCCTGCAGTCAGGCTGAAATCCCACCACAGTGCCACAGCTGTGTCGCACAGGACCTGCGACCTTCAGCCCTGCCTGACAGTGGGTCTCTGTGTGCCCAGCCCTGGCTACCCTACACTGCCCTTCTGTGTTTTGTACACAAACATGGCCCTCTGGGCTTTGGAAGCTGCAGCTCACTCTGTCTTTCCACCAACAATGCACTGGTTTTTTTTGTTTTTTTTGTTTTTTTTGTTTTTTTTTAAAGGTGATAGCATATGCTTGAGTTAGCTACACGAGTAGGGGCCTTGGAAAAATTCTGCAAGTAGGAGACAGTCGCTCTCTCTACTCATGTCTCCACTGTAGTAAAGAAGGGCTGATTATGGAGCCTAAATAGGGGTGCTGTAGACCTTGGTACCAAACTCAGGATACAGCCTGGCAGAACTGGTGTGGGCAACGTTGGCATTTTTCTTGTTTTCTTTCTTCCCTGCTCCACTCTCATACATGCATATGTGTGGGCACTTGTACATGTTCATGTGTACCTTAGTGTGTGTGTTATGTGTGTTTGTACATATTTGTAAAGGCCAGAGGTCAATGCCGAGGGTCCTATTCTATCATTATTTGCCCAATTTGTTGAGACAGGGTCTGTGTAGCCCTGGCTGTCCTGGAACTCAGTAAGTATGTAGACCAGTCTGGCCTCAGACTCAGAGATCCTCCTGTCTCTGGCTTCCTCTCTCCAGTGCTGGGGTTAAAGGCATATGCCGCCACACTCTTATTAACTAACAGTATCTCTCACTGAATTCAGAGCTCACTAACTGAGCCAGCCAGCACTCCAGGAACTTGCCAGTCTCCACTTCTCAGTGCTGGGATTCCAAGTGTGTGATGATACTGCTGGCTTAAAAAATTGTTTTTAATTTTTAAAATTGAAAATTCAGGTTCTAATGCTCAAATGGCAAGTCCTCTCTTGCCAAGCTATATCCTAAGCCCTAGGAAGAGAGGTTTTTCTGGAGAATAACCATAGTTGGGTTGGGAACCCCAGGTGAAAAGTGCCAGAGCTAAAAGAATTTATCTTCATGTGTCACTCTGAAGCAGAAATTAGCAGTCCTCGTTTTAAAATTCGTAATTATAATAAAATAGCACACTTAAGATTTAAAAAGACAAGAGGACATGTCATAGTGTCTCAGCTAGGCCTTCCTAACCTGGCTCTACAAATTCTACACTTCTCTGGGAGGAAAAAGGTTCCTATGGCAGGGACAGAAGAGCAGCAGGAAATCAGGCCTTCCGAGTCATCAGTAGGGGCCTCAGTAAGGGCAACATAGGCCCAGGCCCTGGAGATACTGTAGGAGAGGGGTGTGAGGTCAAACCCTGGACAGCTGTTCTGTAGGGTCCATAGAAGGTGACTCTGCAGGGACCCAGGGTGAGCATCACTCATTAAGCCTGGCCTCAGTCTTGGTGTATAGCCAGGGATGACCTTGGACTTCTGATCCTCCTGCCTCTACTCCTTACTGCTGAAATTACAGGTGTTCAGGAGTGCTAGTTTAAGATCATTCTTACTACATGGAAAGTTTAAGTTCGGAACCTTAAGCAGAACTTCTGGATTTTTATATTTGTACTTAAAGGAGTCAAAGATGGCCTTTGGGATCTGCAGAGCAGTGTCGTTCACCATGGTCATGGGTGGCAGTCGGCTGTGCTCACTGAGAGTGAACAGTCACATACATGGTGAAGCCACACAGCTACGTATCCCTAAACTTTAGAGCAGAGGAGACCCTAAAACATGCTGTAACTTAATCTCCTACACAAGACATACACTGAATTCCATTTAAACGAAGCCTCTCATTTTCAGATTGACACAGAGTAAGTGGTAGCTGCAAAGGGCCGGGGGAAGGGACTGGGGAGCCATATTTAATGGCTGCAGGGTCTCTTCTGCAAGACAAAAAGAACACCAGATGGAGCATAGGGCAGCATGCATGTGTACCTAACACCTCGAGTCGTGTTTCCCAATACTCCACAATAGGGAATTCATTTGCCCAGTTCAGTAGATAAAGCAACTTAAGGCCCCAGCCACATGGGTTTAGTACAAATGGTTTTATTTGCATTCTGACCCAGCACAGAGCCCACATACAGATTTCTCATTTACAAGTGCAAAATATGCTTTATTTCAGGTACAAAAACAACATGGCATTATGACAACTTGGGTTTCCATGGCCCCCTTCCCCATGACCTGCTACACACATTTGACCAATCTGGACCACCCCCAGAAATCCCCCACCACCTTTAGAAAAGAATCACCCCACCTAGAGGAAGAAGGTAGGTGAGAAAACCTCAAGAAAGAATCACTTCGAAGCATGAAAGAACACAGTAACCAAGCCTTTACCCAGCAGGAAGAGATAGGTCAGTGCATGAAACAGTCTCCTTTGCTTGTCTCTGATACTAGCCCCACTAAGCTCTCCCCAGCAGTACTGTCAGCCCAGGGACAAAGCCTCGGGGCAGCGATGTGGGAAGAAGTTTGTCCACATACCTAACAGACAGGAGCTGGACTGGATGCTCAGTCCACTGGAGGTTGCATATCCTAGCTAAAACGAGCCTCTGTCTGGGTGGGTTGAAATCTTGAACTACCAATACAAACATCCTTAATACAGCTATCTTGGGGATGGGGTTTATATCTAAACACAGATCCACTTATGTTTCTGCATATGTTGTACACATGACCTAAGGGTAATTTTGTTTGTAGTGTATCCATGTTTTGAATGTGGCCTCTCCCACGCAGTCAGGCATAGAATTTTGGATTTGGAAAACAGGACGTTCAACTCACTGCAGTTTAAGGACCCAATCTTTCATTCACTTTTCAATGGCTTCCACAGATAGAAAACCTGGGCTGGGGGATTGGAGGGTGGGGTGGGGGAGTTGGAAACTCAACGAGAAGCTGGTCAAAGTGGAGAGGCAGGTTTTGAGTGGCTGCCAATGCAAAGGGATGCAGAAGATGTGAGGGGTCTACGGATGATAGACAAGCCACGAGAGATGAAGATCTCTGGGTAACACGACACTCTGGTCCAGAGAACACAGGAAGGGCACAACAATATGGGGAGGGGTCTACAGGCTCCAGAGATTCTAAGCTAAGAGGGGTTTAGTCTTCAAGGCACCTGCTGAAATCAGTCTGTCCTTTCCAGGACAGGTTCTAGTAGGAGGCTCAGGCCACTGCCACCCCCTACAGCTCGGCAGCCCATAAATACAGCACAAAAGTCCTTTCTTCTATCAAACCCTGACGGGGGACCAGGACAAAGGCCGAGCAGGGTTCCAGGTAACAGGGAACATTTGAGGAAGAGACCTCTGTACTCTCTCTCATGGAAAGGCTGGGCATAGTCCCTGGGAGCCAAGTGAGGATCAGAACTTTCCAGAAGGCAAGGAACTCTCCAGACTTGTCTGAATACACCAACTTCTCCTAAGTTTATGTAAAATGTGTTGTTAAGATAGCCCTTAGTGCTTGAGAGTGCCTTAAATAAGGAGAGAAGGTGACTGAGTTAAGGGCTAGCTCAGTGGTAGAACACCTGCCTCACATGTGTGAGGGTTCTGGGCTGTTCTCTATCACTGCCAAATAAGATAATAAAATACATTAAAAATATAAAAAAGGAGGAGCGGGGGAGTAAATATTTCAGTATTTAAGGACCAAGAGGTAAAATTATGTATGTTGGCACAAGAGAAAACAATTTTCTTAATAGCCCAGACTAGCCTCAAACTCAGTCTCCCTGCTTTCACTCCCCGGCCACAGCACTGTCCCTTGAGTGCTGGGATTACAGGTTTGCACCGCCGTACCTGGCTTTCCACAATGTATTACTGGTTTTATGGTACTAGGGATAGAACTTGGAGCCTTACTCACAGTTGGCAAACGTTCTGCCATTGAGTCACACCCTAGTCCTGCATGATTTAACACTAGCAATTCAAAATATAGTAATCTAGTGTCATTTTTGATGGCACGGCTACCATTCCCCAAACTAGGTTTGAAGATAATGTTCTCTTATAACCAACTGATGGTAAAACCAGACAGACAGCACTGAGTTCGGTTCCTGTTTGCAAATACAAAGGTAGGGGGCACTCTTTGGAAGGAAGGGAACACAGACCTCTTCCCTGCGGTCCTTAGAAAGTACAGCCTGATGTCCCAGGCTAAATAGAGTCCCTTTACAGCAATGCCTGGGGGGTGGAGGTGAGGGTGACTCAGAGACTCTTCAGGAGCTGGGAAGAGGAAAGTTAAAAGAACATTCTATACTGCCAAGTAGACTAGCTCGGATAATAGCAGCCAGCAGCACATCACTCTGAGGTTCACACCTACACACAACCACACTCACCTAGCTGCAGTCAGGGAAGGCTTGGTAAGCACGTGTCTACTAGGGTTGACATGTGGCAGCACAGGTAGCACTGTGCATACTGAGGACAAGCAAAGGTCACCTGTCTACCATATGACTTTGATGAATGGGAAACAATGGTAAAGTTTTCCTGAAGCTCAGATTCACCCACTGACTACAGTTTCCAGGTTCTCAGGCTTCCAGTTCAATGTTTCTTGTTTTAGGGGTAAGTTCTGGGGTTCAAACACAGACAAACACTCTATCGATGGGTTATTATACTGCTTACCCTGTATTTAAAGGGAGACCATTCACAATGCAGCATGGGACCCTTGACTTTTGGTCCTGTCCCTCCGGTGTACCTAAGGCAGTGACCATATTCAATTCCCCTTGCCCCCAACAACCTCAACTTTCCACTGACAACAGCTAAAGAGTCTTTCTATTTCTTCCACCCATGTGTTAATGATTTTCAGAACTTCAGCCACTTGGGCCAGCCCCTGAAGCAACAATGGACTTAGGAACTGGTGACGTGCTTATGGGTTCTAGCCTTTTCCCAGTTAATAGCTCTCAAGGGGCTCCAGGCAGACTGGGTAAGAAGTCACTAGGGCAATGTCTGACCTTTTTCTAGACCCCCACAATGACTAATCTTGATTGCCAACTTGATGGGACTTAGTATCACCATGGAAACTAACCTCTGGCTATGTCTGCAAGAGGATTTCTTTTCTCTTCTTTTAATCACTCAGATAGAACAAGAATGCATTCCCCCACTACCAAATTTACTCAGTCAAACACATCCAGATAGCAAAGAATAAGCATTGCCCAGGAAAGACCACCTCCTTGATCATGGTCTCCCTCCTTGCCAGGTAAGTGTACGAGGAATCTTCTAGATCAGTTACCTGAGGTTCGAAGACCTACCCTAATGGTTCATGGCCAAGGTTTTGTAGAGTTAAAAGGTGTCCTGGCAGTTTTGTGTGTCAACTTGACACAAGCTGGAGTTATCACAGAGAAAGGAACCTCAGTTAAGGAAATGCTTCCATGAGACCCAGCTGTAAGGCATTTTCTCAACTAGTGATCAAGGGGGGAGGGCCCAGCCCATTGCGGGTGGGTTCTGTAAGGAAGCAAGCCAGTAAGTAACATCCCTCCATGGCCTCTGCATCAGCTCCTGCTTCCTGATCTGCTTGAGTTCCTGTCCTGACTTCCTTTGGTGATAAAGAGCAATGTGGAAGTGTGAGCTGAATAAACCCTTTCCTCCCCAACTTGCTTCTTGGTCAGGAATAGAAACCCTGACTAAGACAAAAGGAGATGGTAAGATAAGCATTGCATCCATCTGTCTCTGCTTCTGGCTGTCTCATGCTCTGGTTGCCAACACTTCCCAGCCATGACAGACTGTACCTTCAAACTATGAGCCAGAAGGAAGCCCTTACTCCTGTAAGTTGGTTTTTGTCAGATGTTTTTCAACAACAATGAGAAGAATAACTAATACCCCAAGACAAGACCTGGAATGTCCATGCCATCGGCTCTTTCTGTAGTGAGCCATCTTTGGCTCTCCAGTTAGACCCACTTTGGTATGAGAAAAAAAGGTATCAGTTTAGTCTCTCTTCCTGTAACCCACATAGGGCTACCACTCGGGAACAAGGGCCACAGATAGCCTGACGGGCTAAAAGTCGGAGGCCCAAAGTCTAGTCCTGTTTCTCCCAGTGCCTTGCTTTGAGCTAATTATTCTAAGTGACTTGGTTGACTCTCTATCCAAGGATGGAAACCTTGGTCATGACCTTCCTCTAGAACTAGGACATGTTAGTGTCAGGGAAAATGGCAGAACAGAGGGGTATCACCTAGTTCTGCTGACAGAAGAGAGAACACAGGGGGAGAGAGGGAGGCAATTGTAAGAGCAGTAGACCCAAATGCAGACTGAGAAGGTAAAAGGAACAAGAGATCAGTGATAGTCCTACCGTGCTCACAGAGATCCAGGAACCAGAGGTCTCCAGCAAAAGACTGCCTACAGACGACGCTCCAGCCCTTTCAGTAATTAGGGGTAGAAATAAGCAGATACTCACATGTAAAAGGATGAAAGTAGACTATCCCACTACATATCATATATGTAAAACTAACTCAGATTGGAGCAGAACTCATTGTAACAACTAAAACTTTAATCAAGTTCTAAAGGGGAGAGGAATGATGGTTCAGTAGTTAGGAGCACTGGCTGCTCTTCCAGAGGACCAAGGTTCAATTCCCAGCACCCCCAGTTCCAGAGGATGTAACACCCTCTCAGGGGGCTGTGTGTATTTACACACACACACACACACACACACACACACACACACACACACACACACACCAGTGTGCAAAATACCAATGCACATAAAATAAAAATAAACATTTCTTTTAATTCTAAGAAGAAAATAGAGATGTTCCTGAGTTTGCATTAGGTCATGGTTTCTTAACAGCCATATCAAAAACACAAGCAATAGAAGGTAACTCAGGCATCATACAAATTAAAATAATAATTATGACAATTATTTCTGAGACTGGGTCTTACTGGACTGGCCTTGGACTTGGGAGCCTCAGTTGAGTACTGGGAGTACTGGTTCATACTACCAAGTGCAACCAATGTATAAACTTGTATACCCCAAAGGATGTCAGCCATTAAGAGGGTGAAAACAGCCTACAGAATGGAGCAGAATGGAGAAAAGATGATGAAGGATTTGCATCTAGAATTTACCAATAACCCATACAATTCAATGACAAGACTTAAAAATGGGCCAAGGACCTGACCAGACATCCTCCCAAAGATACACAAATGGCCAACCAACGTGAAGACACATTGAGCATTAGCCAGAGAGATGCCTGACACCTGCAGGATACTGTAATAAAGAGAGACAAGTCAACAGTCGGGAGGTGGCTCAGCTGCTGAGAGAGCTCTTACCTACAAGCACGGAGCCCTGGATTCTGCTCCAGCACTGCACAAATTCAGTGTGGAGACACTTTTCTATATTCTTAGCACTTGGGAAGCAAAGGCAGGAGGATCAGAAGTTCAATTATCCTCTTCTACTTAGTGACTCTGAGGTCAGGCTGGACTACACGGAAGGGAGAGACGAAGAAGAGGGAGAGGGAGGGAGTGAGGGAGGACAGGCAAGCAAGCAAGAACGAGATATCACAGCAAGTGTTGAGGAGGAGGCAGAGAAACTAGAACCATCCTCCATTGCTGGTGGTAATGCAGATAGGTGTAGCTCTGTGGGAAACATAGGGCGGTTCCTCAAAGAGGTGAGAAGTTACCTTAGGAGCTGTCCATTCTACTGGGCACATTCCCAAAATGAAGCCCTGTCCACACAGAAGTCTGTACTAATCTATTCACAGTCCCAACATCTCAATAAAGCTGCCAACCCCACCCACATGTGCCACGAGACAAGGGACTGAGAGCCCAGCTTTGCTGTGAGAGTAGCTTCTCTGCCTGTAAAATAATATTTGCCAAAACCTTTGGCAAACCTTTGGGCATAGAAGTAACTCACCATGGCTCAAGGAGACTTGAATCAGGAAAGAGTTAGTTGAAGCTTTGGGCAGGCATAGATCCTTGACACCATGAAGATGAATTTTTAAGTCTACCATAGTTATTGGTCCTGCAATTCCCCCAGAGTTAAGAAAGGTGATTGATTCAACCATTCCATCAGAGACAAAGAACCCTATCTATATACCTACAGTTAGAAAAACATAGACTCTTAAACGAGCACTGAAGAAAACACACTACCCCCGGGGCCACTTGGCAAAGAAATAGCAGTGGTTAGCTGAGGTTGTCTGAAAAAGGGAGTTCAGTAAGTCTGTCCAGCTGTAGTACTGGGATGGTGCCTCATACTTGCCAGGCAAGGGATCTACTGAGACATACCCTGACCCAAATGGTCTAGAATGGACAGTCAAGACCACTGGATAATGGAATCTTCACCTCTTAGTACTCTTTACTCAATAGGAAAGAAATAAGACCACACAGTAGTAGTCCAAGAACAATCATTCTGTTCTCACCTCTCTTCGCTGGTGAGGAAGACACTTGACATCTTAAGTAGCAACTGTGAGAGGTCACACAGGCAAAATGTGTGGCTTGAATGAGAAACGGGTCCCATAGGCTCATGTACTTGAACATGTGGTCCCAATTGGGGGTGTTGTCTGCAGATGTTATGGGACTTCTAGAGGATACGATCTTGTTGGAGGAAGTATATGTCACTGAGGATGGTGGGCCTTGAGGGCTTGTACCATTTCCTGTTCTTGCTCTTTCTCTGTGCTTCTTATGTGTATGAAAATGAGATCAACTACAGTTCTGTTTGGTATCTTCCTCACCGCTGTAGTTGATCCCTACGAAACTCTAAGCCAAACCAAGCCCTTTGTTCATCAAGTTGCCTTTGCCAGAGTATCTTATCACAACAACAGGGAAGGAGCTAACACAATGACCACGAGAGGTCACAAAGGTACACCATACCATCTACTGTGTCAATGCAGAGACTCTGGGCTTGAATGTGGCAGATCCTTAGAGACAAGGCAACTGAGAGAGAAGTGGAAGGCACAAAATAAATAGCCCCCGTCCTATTAATTCATCCAAGGACAGGAGAGGTGTGGCTACCAGGGTCCTGAGAAGGGAAGTCAGTATTAGGAGGAGAGCTGTGCGTGCTGTCCCTGTGAGGATGACAGAGCCAGCCATGAAGCCAATGACTCGAGAAAGAGGTGCTGAAACAGGGTGAGGTAAGAGTAGTCAGGAAGGACCAATACATCAGAGGGAGCCTCCAACTGTGGGGCTCAGGGTTTAAGAGATGCACATCCCCACTGTCTGCCTGGAAACAGAACGAGAAACTGTTAAAAAGCTAAAGGCCAGGAAGAAAGGAGAAGGGAACCACTGGCTTTTTGTACGCCAGACGTTGTGTCCACGATTGTAGCTTTCCTGGTGTGGGCGGAGTCCCTCCTAGTCTGAGCTTGCAGGTGAGACATCGGCTGACAGCAATGCGCCTTTTACAGCCAGGGGTCCATGGGGCGGGGGACAGGCATGGGTGCTCCTGCTCAGAGTCCACACTTCAGGATGATGTGGTAGCCATCATTGCTTTCTGCTGCAAGAGAAATACTGGGCATGGGCATGTGTCACAGGCAGACAGGTGGTAAAGTAGGATTTGGGTGTCCCAAAGGACAGGCAAAAATCACTCAAATAACCTCATAAGGAAGAGTCTGTTCACAGAAGCAGGGATTTCTACACAGGTTTTGGCATCTGTCTTATGCACTCGTGTGTGTGTGTGTGTGTGTGTGTGTGTGTGTGTGTGTGTGTGTGTGTGTGCTTGTACAGGGTCCAAAATACAATGTCAGGTATCATTCCTTAGGAGTTGTCCTCTTGTGTTTTGGGACAGGGTCTCTCATTGTCTGGAGCTCACCAAGAAAGCCAGGTTGGCTGGCCAGTGAGCCTGTCTCTGCCTCTCCAGGCTAGGATGAATGACAAGCACGTACCACCAATGCCCAGCTTTAAAACAAACCAAAACAGCAAAAGCAAAGCATGGATTCTCGAGACTGAGCTGGGAGGCTTACTTCATACTTGCGTGGCAAGCACTGTATTGACTGAATGATCTTCCTAGGCCCTCTGGTTTTACAATGAGCCTTTTCACAATAGCCCTAGGCCCACCCAAGAGGCTGTAGGCAAACTATGGCTTTCTGCAGTGCTCAGGCTCAGAGGCCTATAAGAGCCACTGTTTGTGCTACATTTAGGGTCTTAAGGCCCATGCTGTGAAAGGTTTAGTCACCAGCTTATGTTAGTGAATGATGGTGGGACCTTTAAGGGGTGGAGCCTAGTAGGAGAAAGTGACATCAGCCCTTGGAGGGAACACTGAGCCTTAGCTCCTCCTCTTCCTTCACTTGCCAGCTGTCTTAAGCAGGCAGAGCAGCTCATCATACTCACCATCATATGCTGCCTTGCCACAGAGCCAAATGCAACAGGGCTGACTGGCCTGAAACCTCCAAAACTGAGCCCAAACAACCAACCTCATGCATTGTCATAGAAACAAAAAGCTAACCAACATAGCTTAGGTCCCCAGAACAGGGTGGGAGGTGGTCTCAGAACAGTCTGGACCCTGTCTCCTGCTCTCTTGCTCTTTAAGACTTATTTTATCCTTAAGTGTGTGTCTGAGTGTGTACATGTGTGTGTCTGTGTCTGTCTGTCTGTCTGCTGTCTATTTGTCTGTGTAGGTGCAAATGAAGTGACTGCAAGAGACCAGAAAAGGGTTTTGGATCCCCTAAAGCTGGAGCTATAAGTGGTTGTAAACACCAGACATGGGTGCTGGGAACCAAACTTGGGGGCTTTGTAAGAGCAATTGTGCTCTCATCCACTGAGGCTCCTCTCCAGCCCAGTCTTCCATTCTGATGAAATCTACCCACTTACATAACTCCTTATACATAGGCTCACTCTCAGCAAAGGACAGCCATTCTGGCATTCTCTAAGACATCTGGCTCAGCTGGATTCTCCAAGTCCTTACTCACTCTGCCCATTATGGTAGCCCTTACTTGGGTTTCTCAGAAACCTTCTATGAAAACCCAAATCCAAGTTCATAGAGAACAAATGGCCAGGCTTACAGTGTCCCTGAAGATGTCACCCATTCTGGCTTGGCTAGGACTAGGCATGGGAAGACTTGGGTTTCCTTGCTCTCAAAGGCTACTCTAGGCTCAGCGTCTTCTGGAGGAACCCTGTACTGGTAGATCTTACCTGCCACCCATCACCCATGACACTAAGGGACACAGAAACACTCTCCAATCATCAGGAAGGCAGGGAGAGGCTTACCTTTTAACGTGCTGAGGATAAAACAAGACTCATCTTGGAAATTCTGAACCATCTGAAAGGCAAAAGCAAGACATGTTCCTCTCAATGACATCTTCCTCTCATCAAAAGGTTTGACAAGGGGTTGGGAAGACAGCCCCATCAGTAAAGTGACTGCTGTGTGAGCAGGCAGGAGGCACCAGAGAGACTTCATTCAGAGTCTCCTTTGACCCCTACATGCACAAAATAAAAGTTAGTAAAAGGTAACAGGAGGGCAGTGGTGGCACACGCCTTTAATCCCAGTGCTCGGGAAGTAAATAAAGGAAGGTGGTTCTCTGTGAGTTCAAGGGTAGCCTGCTATATAGAGTGAGTTCCAGGACAGCCAGTGCTCTGCTACACAGAGAAACTGTCTCCAAAAGAGTAAAGGATAGAACATTTATTTATTTATGTGTTGGGTCATCTTGGTCTTTGCTGGACTCATTAAAGGAAGGTTAATGCTACTACAAAAAGTGTATTTTTAAAAAACTGAATACAAAACCAGGCATGGGTGGTATACACTCTTAAACCTAGCATGCAGGAGGCAGAGGCAGGTAGATCTCTGGGAGTGTGAGGCCAGCCTGGCTTACAGAGCTAGCTCCAGACCTGCTAGGGTTATCGCATCATGAGACTGTGTCTCAAAAACAAACATCAAAATCAAGCACAGCCAATCCCGTTTTGGTTGATGACAAAACACATATACAATTGGTGGAGCTGAAAGTTTCTCATGGCTTAGTGGCATATCATCCTAGAAACACAGTAGCACAGTTAGTTATTCATGTCTGGTGAAGTTGTGAGCACCCTACATGGGAGTAGTAGCTCCTCTCTGTTTGGTCCCTGTAAAGTCACTGACACATCCATTAATCACTGTTAGTTGATTCTTGTGGCTGAGAAGCAGTGCGAGGGCCAGTATGGTGCAGATGACCCACAGTACACATCACTAGGTAGTGACCTAAATGACTCTACTGCCGATTTTCACATGGACACATCACCTTTCGTGCTGCTATTTTTGTTTTAGGGTCTCCCCTCACACACCAGTCCATTGATGCTATCTGTGCTCAGTGACTGCACCGTCCAGGTTTGAGTGCCTGTAAGCTAGGGTGCTTCCACAGTGATGTCCGCACCTAGCAATGGCCCCTCATCTTTCACGTGACTGTAATGTGTTTCTAAAACAATTGTGCCTGAATGAAATGCCAAGTGTCCTCCCTGTGCCAATGTCTTTGAACCCTTGATCCAGAGCCAGTGGCACCACTGGAAAAGTTGTGGAAGCCTCAGGAGGTGGAGCTTTGTTAGAGGAAGGGGGTCGATGGGTGGGTCTTAAGTGCTTATGGCTAGACGCTGTGCTTCCTGATGGCCCAGCAGCCTCCGGGCTCCTGCTGCTATGCTTTCCCTACACTGAGGGATCACAATAACCCTTCCTCCCTGGCACTGCTTCTCCGCAGATCTTTTGCTACTTCAACAAGAATTAACTAACAGTGATTAATGGATGTGTCAGTGACTTTACAGGGACCAAACAGAGAGGAGCAACTACTCCATGTGATCAGGAAAGACAACTTATAGGCTCTCCTAAGCTCTCACTATGGTTCCAAATGCTGACTACAAGCATGGTCCCATCTGTAAAATGGGGCTGATGAAAACGTAAGTGGGGTGTACGATGGGGACTAGCATCTCTGCAGGATGATAAATATCTAGAAGACATCACCCCTCAAACTCTCCTGCAAGGCATGTGCCCTAGACAAACCCCTTCGCACGTGTACCCTCAAGACATTCAGAAGGACATTGAAAGCAACATTGTGATCACATGAAGCTCGTACTGTTTTTGTTATTCTCAGTAGCTGGAGTCAATTAGGATCTACCCACTCAGAGTGACCCTCGGCTGCTCATAATCACATATCTGTGAATCAAAACATATGGTGGAGTGAAAGAGGGAGCACAGAGAGAATGTATGGCTCAACCACACCTACAGCAGCAGGCTGCTGGACTGAAGGGATGACTAGTTTGTTTGTAACCGGCTTGCTCTGCAGGCACAAAGAGCCAGAAGAGCCAAGTTTGATCCTCAGAACTCAGGTTAAAAAAACAAACAAACAAGATAGGCCTGGCACTGTGGCGTGTAACCCCGTGCTGGGCATGTGGAGACACTGAGGATTCCGAGGCTCTCTGACCAGCCATCCAGCCATCACAGTCTACTGACCATGAAGAGACCCTGTCTTAAAATCCATGGTGGGTAGTGCCTGAGGAACATGAGAAACAATGACCAAGGCTCTCCTACAGTCTCCACAACCACACAAACACATGTACTGCCCCCACCCCTAAGCATGCTAGGAAGAGGATATGACTAGTAAAAAATACACACAGACAGGCAAGGGCCAAAGGTGATACCAGCCTACAAAGGGGCTGACAACCATCACAGTCTGTGAGCTGGGTGCAAGGCCTTAAATACTTATTAAAATGTGCAAGTCAGGGCAGGGAGGTGGCTCAGCGGGTGAAAGCACTTGCCATGCAAACCTTGTAGACACAGGCTTCATTCACAAAACCCACTCGCACATAATGTCCTATGATTCCACACATACACTATAGCACACAAATACCTGCATGCAGGCACACGCACATGTGCGCGTGCGCATGCACACACACACACACACACACACACACACACACACACACGTGCACACACACGTGCACACACACGCACACGTTTTACAGAATCTTTGCTGCTTTTCACAAAACACATCCAGAAACAGTAAAATATAAATATATACATAAACATGCATGCCAAAGCCAACAGGATAGCAAATCTCCTTCCTATTTTTTTTTAAAAAAAAAAAAGGAACTCACATTTTATTGCCTGCTCTGGATTACTGCCTCAAATCCTACAAATGCATCCACCTGTAGGCCCTGACCCTCCCTGCAGGGCCTAATGGTGCATGAAGTACATTTATTCTATACCTCAGCCTGCTCCAGCTTGGACTCTTGGCCGCCCAGCCACTTGGGCATGAAAAGCCCTAAGCGGAGCCCACAAGGGCTTAATCAGTAACTCCCTTGTTTAATTGAGTGCCCTTGCACCCCAGGGGCCGGCTCCTCGCTGGCCAGGCTGCCTCCAGCACTCTGGGTAATTCAGAGCTGAAGGTTTCCAAATTGATTCGGATTGAGTGGGAAGGAGACTTGGGGAATGAGAATGGCCTACTTAGCCATGGTGGCGTTTGAGGTCTGCTCTCTGCTTCACTTGTTTAACTGCCTGCTGTTGAGGACACACGGCAAGTGGGGGAGGGACTTCCTCCGGGACCTGGGAAGTCGCAAGAAATATTCATAGTTTTGGTTTTCTCAAAAAGAAACCCTTGGGGGTCTGAGGAGGTATGTGGGTGGCTCCAGTGCTTGCTGAGTTAGCATGTACAAAGCTCTGGAGTCTGTCTCTAGTCTGTCTCTAGTCTGTCTCTAGCACAGTGTAGAGCAGGTGTGGTACAGTACAGGGCTGTAATCCCAGCCCTGGGGAAGAGGGAAAAGAGAATGAGAAAGTCAAGGTTATCCTTGGCTACACAGTAAGTTCAAGGCTAGCCTGGGCTACAGACAGATCCTCCTTGAGGTGCAAAGCTACTCTTCTAGTCCATTAGAGTGGTCTACCACTCAGGCCCTTTTACCCTCCTAGCTTCTCTTAGCCAGCCCTAGAGGCAGGCGCTTCTGGTCTCATTATCATTTCTGTGAAATGGGAGCAAAAAGTAGCTACTTTAAGCTAGACCTGGTGGTGGTACAGGCCTGTAGTTCCAATACGCACAAGGCAGGAGTAGGATGACTGTAACATGATTAAAGCTAACCTGGTCTACATAGTGAGTTCTGGGCCGGTCAGGGTTTTACACTGAAGCCCTGCCACAAAACCAGAAGAGAACAAGGAAGTGTAACTTCACTGAGCTGGGCTTGCTCCATACTCCTCTAATCCTGGTGCTCTGGAGACAGAGGCAAGCAGAAGACTGGAGCAAGGTCAAGGTTAGCCTGGTCTCTATGACTTTCAGGTTTCATAGGAGATTGTTATAAAACCAACCAACAAAACAAACAAAACCATAGCTCCCATTTCTTAAGAGGTTGGATCTCTTACTGGCTCAGATCTCTAACAATTGATTTACCTGGGTTTCTACCTTAACTTCAGCCCATATCAGCTTAGCATCTTTGGGCAACTACTCAGTATCTTTGTGCCTGTTTCATGGGATGCTAGCAGACACATATATGTATGTGTGTGTATACACATTTATATGAATATCATATACATATTATTTAATACACAATACATGTGCAATAAATATATACATCTCTATATAAGCAGGAGTAGCAGCCAGGACACAGTGGCTATATGACTGTAGTTTGGATATGGAGTGTCTCTCAAAGGCCCCTGTGCTGAATGTTTGGTCTTGGTTTCTGGTGCTACCAAGATGTGGAACCTTTAAGAGGTTGGGCCAGCAAAAAGAATTCAGGCCACCAAGGTTATTAGTGGAGGGAATATTGGGACCTTAGTGTCCCACAACCTTGCTTCTTGGCCATAATGAGTGAGAACAATTTGCTCAGCTGCTCTCCTACCATGATAGTTTCTATCTCTCCAGCACTGGGATCACCCTGGGGTTTACCACTATGTCCAGCTTTGGACATGGGCTCAGGACATTGATTGAATCCAGGCGTTCATACTTTTAAGTCAAGCACTTTACTGAGTGAGAATCTCCCTAGACTGAACCTTTCTTCTTACGTTCAGGATCTCAGACATTTGTTACAGTGCCAGAACACTGACCAATACAACATCAAACACACATTTTCGTTAGTTGGAAGTATCAGTGGAAGAAGATCCAGGACAGAACAAGCTTAAGATCATCTATCTATTCCATCATGGGCAAGGGATGCTCAATTTGGGAGACAAGTCTGCTCAACACACACTCCTCACAGGGCTGGAGCAAGCTTCTGTCCCTTCCTGGATTCTCTGCTAGCAACTCTTTCCACCTTCCACAGGACTGTGTTTGAGCCAAACTCAGTGGCACACCCTTCAGACTCAGAGAGGTCTTGCTAGTGTCTCCCAGGGGCCACAGCAGCACCTCTTTTAACTACTGGCCTTGGGACATGATTCCTGCTTGATAAGTAGCACATTCTTCAATGTGCATGTGCCTCAAGAGCACGCAGCCAAGCGCACTTGAAGAAGGCTGTTCTCTGACTAGAACAGCCATTAGCATCTTAGTCACAGCAGCTATGATCACCTATAAGAGACCCTCAAGATGGAGCTGTGGAGATGGTGGAGCTGAGGAAAGGTAACTGCCCCAAGTCTGACCCCTCAGTCTCACATGAAGGAAGGACAGGACTGACTCCTCCAAGCTGTCCTCTCATCTCTGAGTGTGCATTAGTGCCCTTGGCCCCACTCACCTCCCTACCACCCCACAAAATAAAGAAATAAAGAAATGTCTGGAATTATATATAGGGCATGTTGTCTGGAATTATAGGGCATGTTGCCAGTCCCTTATAGAGGGGGGTGCATGAGGAGGGTTCTTGGCTCCTCACATGGGACTCCAGCTCATTCTATACACCTTTCCCACCAGATTTAAGTAACTAATTTGCAAGGTAAACTGAATGAGAGACTCCATCTATGCAGCTATGGGGACAGACTTTCATTCAGTGATATGGCTGAATGGGGGTCATCTATGCTCCTGTTAGTAAACCCAAAAAATTAATCAGTCTTGGGACTGCTACTTAAGTCTGTTGTTAACACCCTAAGAAGAAATTTGTTCCTATTTTCCCAGGAAAAGTCCCACAACAGTGACTCAGCAGCCCTTTAGACCCAGCTGTGGTGTGAACTTCCCCTTCCATCATAGGTAACCAGTAGGGTTTCAGCTTCAAGCAGGCAACATGCATAGAAAACAGATATGCTGACCCAGCAGAGGATGCTCCTGGGTGGGGATCTGGGGCTCTTCCTGAGGGCCAGCTCAGCTCACCTCATTGCTTACCACCACGTGGATGCCAGCAGGACCCTGTCGATAGACCCGGTGGATGTGCTGTGGGGGGATGCTGTACAGGCTAGCAATCTTCTCAGTCAGCTCCAGGGTAGTTAGTTCTTCCAGGAAGATAGCATGGTATACTGTTGGGGGAGGAGCAAGTACCTTCCTTTAAAGGGCTGGTAAATTAAGAAGAACCTGTCTATGTGTTTCTACCCCATTCTGAGAAGCCAACAGCTTACATGTAAGGATGCTAAGAAGGCTGGCAAAACCCATTGACAGGTAAACATAGGTTGGCTGTTTTTATCTCTCTTGGGCACATATGTTGATTCCTGGGTCCAACGGGCTCCTAGTTAGGGGAAAAGGAGGACCTTGAGGAGCTCTGGAATTCAGATGTGGTGCCTGGTGTGCACACTGCATGGTGGGAGAGAGAAGCACTAAGTCACCTTTCCAGGGATTACTCAGTAGCTGCTGGTGGCGGGAAGATATTTAAAGACAATTGCACTAGTGTTCATTGTTCTCTGCTTCCTCAGCTTGTGAGCATCTGCCTCGAGCTCCTGCTTCTGTGCTTTCCCTGCCTCGATGAACTGCCATCAGACTGTGAGTGGGAAGAAACCCACCCTTCCTTCCATCTTTCCTTCCTTCCTTCCTTCCTTCCTTCCTTCCTTCCTTCCTTCCTTCCTTCCTTCCTTTCTAAGTTGCTGTCGTGGGTGTCAGGTATTTTGTCACAGCAATGAGAAAAGTAACTGAAACATTGAGAACAGAAATTGAGCAGGCTCAGGAGTCAAGATCAGGCTCTATTCCACTCACCACACAGGCTATTGTCCCCATTGTCATCGTGCTTCTGTGGCAGGGGTAGTTGGTTCTGCTCCAGCTCCTGACAGACATAGATGGTCATCTTTGGCCTCACATTCCTTGCAGAGAAAGGGAAGGAGGGAAGGAGGGAGGGAGGGAGGGAGGGAGAGACAGAGAAAATAATTAGCCAAGATGACAGACTGCTACTCTAGAATGTTCTAAAATATTCCAAAACCTAGAGCAGACTCTGCAGTATAAAGGGATTTAGGGAAGAGGCAGGTGGTAGGGATATAGAATGGTTTTCATGGACAGGGATGGAATCCAGTCGTGATGGATATTTCCGGCATCACAGAGGGTGTTCTGGAAGAGGTGGGGTAGATGACTCTTCCCAACCCGCCAATCTGAGGCTTTTCTGTAAAGCAGAATCTCAAGATCAGGATTTCAAGAGGTGGTGTGGGATGTGGGTTGGTGGTGTGGGATGTGGGTTGGTGGTAGAACACGTGCATAGCATGTGTGCAGCCCTGGGTTCCGTTCCCAGCCACGGAGAGAAAAGAGACAGAGAAAGAACTTGATATAGAGAGTTCCTCACACAAGGCTCATCTCCCCAATTCCACATATAGGGAAACTGAGGTTCAGAGGAGCAATGGCTTTTTTTTTTTCCATTGCACAGCTCCTAGGAGACAAATCCATTAACTGTACTCTCCAGCTGTCCTCAGGGCACAGGAGCAGCTCAACAACACAGCATGCACTTGGCATACACAAGCCCTGGGTTTTAGTCTCAGCACCAGAAAAAATGAAAAGTACAAAACTTCAAAACTCGGTCTGAGTGTGATGTTAACCCTAGCGCCACACTTCAGGGTCCCATAGTGCCGCAGGGCAGGGTCCCACATGGCCAGAGATTTCTGGGTTGTCGGAATGTTTCATTTCCATGGTGGTGGAGAATTCTATCAGATAGCACTGGCCTGAAAACTGCACTATGGTTTCGAAGACCATGCCCAGGCCCTGGGGAGGAGTCAGAGCTCTCAGCCTGGACTCTGTAAGTGTCCAGAGTCTGGGCTAGTGACTAAAGGCCAAGATCCACAGGCTCTGGGTCCAATGGAGGAGAGGGAGGCTGTGATGGTTAATATTAATTGATGATCTAGAGTCACCTAGAAGACAAACTTCTGTGAGGGAGGGAGTTTCTAGATGGGGCTTACTGAATGAAAAGGCCCACCATAAGTGCAGGCAGTGCTACCTCATGAGCTGGGGCCTCGTACTGCATGTGGAGACGGAAGTAATCCGAACCCCCAGAGCATTCTTCTCTTTCTGCTTCCTGACTCACAGATACGACATGACCAGACACCTCCCACTATTGCAGCCATGACTTCCTTATGATGAAGTGCTATGGAGTATGGAGGAAGCCCGAGTGACGTGTGTGCTGGACATTATCACCTGGCTATGGCAAGGGCCCTAATGTCAAACCTCAGAGTCCGTGAGTGAATAATGATAGTGGGTTCAGAAAATGTCTACCGTGGCTCCACCCACCCTAGATATTTATAGCCCAGAGACCGTTCCCACAAAGATGAGCTAAATCTAGCTCCTTGTTCAGCTGTATACTGTAAACCCTCTTTCCTGCCTACCTGTATGCACTGAGCCTTGCTCAGCTGAATGCAGTAGCCTCGCCTCCCTGTACAGCCCTCACAAACACACTGAGTCTCTGGGCTGTGAGGTTTCCCCATCAGAGAGCCCATTCTCTCCACCCAGCTTTCCTGTACACACATCTGTCCTTTCCTCCTTCCCTAGGGCCCCAGTCTGGTCCATCCCTTGAGATGTCAGGATGTGTGTGGCGTTGAACCTTCAAACCACAAGCCAAAATAAACCTTTCTGTCTTAAGCTGACTTGGGTATTTTGTCGTAGGGGTGAGAAAAATAACTAATGCTGAGATATTCTGAGCAAGGGGCCACTGCAGCCAGACACCGAGGTGGTCTCCACACTCACCTCACTCACCGTCCCATCCTCCCATGGCACCCCCTCCAGCATTTCCCTCCACGTTGAAAGGATTCCTCCCATCACCTAGTCCACAGTTCAAGAGGCTAAGGTGGGGCTTCTGCTGGACCCAGCCAGCCCTTGTGGCCACAGTCTTTGGTTGGCTTCTCTAAGAAGCTGCACCTACCTGCCCTTGATGGCATTAAAGAGCCGAATCCCGTCTGCGGGGCCACAGACCTGGACCAAATCATCTCTGGACATCTTCAGCAGGTCAGCACCTAAGCAGAGACATGCACCACTCAGTACAGGCAAATACCTGCTGACCCCACAGCAGGGCCCAGCCTCAGCCTCAGTGGGTAAGACGAAGCACAGAGGGAAATGGTGTGAGGATAAACAATCCTAGCAGATCAGTCACACTGTCAGCAGCTAAGATAGTGTGCTCGAAAGTGTAGAGAAAGTTAGTCCACCCCACCCAGCCCACCCCTGCCTGACTGCCGCCCCCTTCTTTGTCCTCTACACTAGCACTTTCTGTCTGCACAGATTTTATCAACATGCTGCCGCCAACGACATGTGTGTAAGCACACAGATCACTGGAAGTTGACAATACAAACAAACCCCGGGAACAAACCAGCACAAACCAAGAGGCAAAACATTAGTCTCCCAAAAGACATCCATGGTCAGGCCTAGCACCCCATCTGAAGGGGCAGAGGAAGACCAGCAGTGTGAAGTCTTTAAGAATTGAGTCTTCCAAATCCAGAGCACTCTCCAAGGACCTCTCTCCCCTCGGATGACTTGTCAGAAGTAGCTGCAAATACAATGGCTCCCCGAATCCAGCCCCCACTTTTCTTTTCTTTGAGGCATGGTTTCATGTAGCCCAGGGTGAGCTGGAACTTCTCAGACTTCTCCCTAAATGCACTATACCCAGTTTATGTGGTGCTGAGAACAGAACAGAGGGCTCCTCGAGAGCTACGCATGCAGTCTCCAAACTGAGCTATGGCTTTAATCCAGAATGGCTGCACAGGCCAATATCCTTCCTTCTATGGTCCTGCCAGAATCCAGATCACTGCCTCTCATGACCTGACCTCCCTCATTGCTTCCCTGGTTGTTCTGTGACACCCACCTCACTGAGGGTTCCCCTGGACACAGCCATAGGCCCATGGGACCAAAAGCAAGCCAAGAAGACACCTGTGCATGCACTCCCAACCTAACTCCACGATGCTCACCCGAGAAGCTGGCGAAGAGCCAGCAGAACTGTGAGAAGCGGTTGCGGTGCAGCCACTGCTGGGCATCCTGGATAGAGGCTGATGGGAGCAGGTGCTGCAATTGAGAGACCGAGGGGGTTCAAATAGGTCACGGAGCCAGCGGGAGCCCCAGCCCACAATACCCATGTACACTTACATCGCTGCCCAGCGGTAAGGGCTCCACCGGGTGATTAGGTGAGCTGTTACTGGAATGGAAGAGGGATGGTTAGTGAGCATGAGGGCTGCCAGGGACACAGAGGTTCCAGAACCTAAGTGGTGCCTACATTTCAGCAGCTGTGTGACTTGCTTTAAATGAGTCCCACGAGACTTCCTAAATGAGTCACAAATGTTAACTAGACCCAGTCTCTCATGATGAATGCCTCCTGCTCGGGAGTTTTAGATGGGCCGATCTGTTTCAAGCAGCATCGATGGGTCTACCTGTGTCGTCTCCAGCAACAATGGAGGAGGGCTTGTCTGTTTTGCCTGGATCCTGTGCTGCATGGTGGAGCCTTACCTTTGTGATGGTCTACCTTGACTGGACTTAAAGTCACCATGGGAACAAACCTGAGAATGTCTACATCAAATTAATGAAGGTGGCAAGACCCACCCTAACTTTGGGCAGCACCATCCCACGGGCTGGGGGTCCTGGGCTGAGTAAAGAGGAGAAAGTGAGCTGAGCCCCGGCACCCTTTCCTCTGCTTCTTCACTATAGACACAGTGTGAGCAGCTGCTTCTAGCTCCATCTGCCCTGGCTTCTTCACGAGGACAGGCAATATCTCCTTGACTTGAGAGCTAAAATAATCCTCCCTTAAGTCACTTCTCGTCAAGCATCTTTGTCCCAGTGCAAAAAAATGGCTAGATCCCACCAAGTTCCAGTCTAAGGAAAGGACAAGATGACCAGGGCGCAGGCTACACACACTCCTTCCAGTAATTCAGCACCCTGGAAAGCTGCAGCTAGACCAAAGTCGTCAACCATCAGTGGTGACAGCAAGCCTTCCACTGTCTGTACCACAGGCATATCCTTCCTCATGCCCCCTTCTGCATCGGGGAAAGCGGGGCTTAGGGAAGTTAAAGAATGTGTATCCCTAAGGGTAGACATTAAAGAGCAGGTTTGCCTGATCTAAACAACCCTTTTCTTTTTTATTCTATACTCATGAGAAGACATACCATATAGTAAGACCAAGATCACACAGACCTCCTTTGTCTTAGCTGACTTTGAACTTGCTATGCAACCTCAAACTGCCGATTCTCTTCCTCTACCTTCGGAATGTTGGGATTACAGGTGCCTCCCTCCACACCAGGTGCTGAAGGTCAAACTCAGCATTCCTCCATTATCACCCAACCCTGATTTTTTATTATAGACTGACTGCAGAGTGGGGGCTCAAATCAGAGGACCTGCACCCACTGGCTGGAGTTCTCCTCGGCTCACTACCAGGACATTACTACAGAGCCACCATAGTGAGGTCAAGAGCCTCAATCCGCACAGCCTGCCAGTTAGAATCTGCCTATGATGCTGGCGCAGTCCTACCACTGTGTCCTTGGGGCCACATGACCTATCTGCAGTGGGCCAAGGTTCAGCAAGACTAGCTTTGGTGCTACAACACTGAAACCCAGGGTGGAAGCTCCTACCTGGACAGTCCCTTCAGGAAACATACACAAGCGGTAGACAGAAAACCTACAAGGGCCTTCCAGACGCCTTAACTATCTATCTATCCAGTGCCCACCTCAGTCGAACACTGGTCTTCAAGGTAAATTCTTACAAACCTGTTGCCACTTATGGAAGTATATAGAAAAAGCACACACACACACACACACACACACACACACACACACACACAGAGAGAGAGAGAGAGAGAGAGAGAGAGAGAGAGAGAGAGAGAGAGAACACATGGTGAGGTGTGATAGCATACACCTATAACCCCAGCATGCAAGAGGTTAAAAATGTAGGGTTGCAAGCTCAAGGCTAGCTTGAGCTAACCAAGTTCAAGGTCAGTCTGGATTATATACAACCCTGTCTTAAAAATCCAAAGCTATCTGGGTGGTGGTGGTATAGGCCTTTAATCCCAGCACTCAGGGAGGCAAAGGCAGGTAGATCTCTGAGTTTGAGGCTAGCCTGGTCTACAGAGTGAGTTCCAGGACAGTCAAGGTTACAGAGGAACCCTGTCTCAAAGTAAAACAAAACAAAACAAAAACAAAAACAAAATAAAACAAACCCCAAACTAAATACAGGAGCCGGAAGATGTAGCTCAGTGGTAGAGTTCTTGCCTAGCTTGCACCAGGCCCTGGATTCCACCCTCAGCATGGGGAGCTAGAGAGAAATAAATATGGCTGTGATTGCTATACCAGTTAGCCACACTAAAACCCAAACAGATGCTAGGCCATGGCATGAAGGAAGACCAAAACAGGACCACCCCAACGCATGGCAGGACCCCAAGGAGAGGAAGGTTAGACATACCCTTCACGGAGGCCAAAGCTGCTAGGAGAGCCGTTGTAGCTTGGGGATGGAGTACTGTTGGCCTGGTATGGTACATCAGGCCATGGAGAACACTGGGAAGAGACATAGGCAATGTGTCACAACAGTGATCGTGGGATAAGCTTAGAGACAGCCCATGGTCCTCAGCCCTTCCAAGCAAGCATTCGTAAGCTGATGCCTAAGACCCTGCTGTGTCAGCATAGAGCCCACGGTGACTGAATGCTCAAGATGAGCCATGGCCAGTCAGACTACTAGGGTCACCTACCATGACAGAAAAAAACCTAGAACTCAGGAAGTCATCCTGGGTCAGGCAAACCATGAAATGCACCACCCATTTGAGCTTCCTGGTAGTCAAACCAGAGGGGAAAGGAGTGTCATATAGTGCCAAAGCCCACAAACTAACTGGTCAAAAATGCCTACATATGCATTACACAGAGGATGGATGACTTCTAAAGAAAAATGAAACAGTAAAATGCAGGGCGAAAACCCATGCTATGGGGTGAGAAAACTGCAGGCAGGGGGGCTGGAGTAGACAGGAGGGGTCCTGGAACTCTTCAAAGAGTAGCTCCTCCCAGCCCACTTAGACAGTTATTCATGTTAGTACTCATCCATCTTGGCTCCAAAAGATAGAAACATGTATGATGTGAGCCTTCCTCTGGAGGACATTCCAATGCACGAGCGAAAATGAAGAGACACAGTTGGGGTATGGGTGAGACCAGGACTTCCAGGGAAAGGGAGTGCCTCAAGCCTGCATTTCTTCCCTTCCTCTAAGGCAGTGACTTTGCTTGGAGAGGGCCAGTCTGAAGCATTCCTAAAGACTGACTATCCCCCACCAAATGCCAGGCTGGTAAATATTTAACCATTGTGAGTGTGGGTTGGAATTTGTTGATGCTAAATCCTACCAAGGGAGGAAATCTGATGAGCTGATAGAAGGGGTGCACTGGCATCTCCCAAGGTCATAGTCTGGATTCTTTACACCAGCCATGCTGATAGAAGTCGGCTGTGCTGAGGGCGAGGATAGCACCCCCTCTTCTTTCTGGGAGTCAGGACTGGAACAGAGAAATTGGGGCTCAGCCAGGATGAGAAACCAGCACTAGGTGGGGGTTCTCCTGGCAGTGTCCTTCAGACATGGGCCTGGCATGGGAAGAAACTATGTGAAATGCAGTCCTTACGTCTCTCTGTGGCAAACAGCAAGCAGAAGTTTTCCTGTGCCGGGCTCCCTGCCCATTGTCACCCTCAGAAAAACTAAAGTGCCAGTACATACTTGTAAGTCACCTTAGCCTTTTACCCTGCCTTATGCAAATGCTCCTTCAAGAGTGGCTTAGCACATACATACACAGGCATACATATATCCGGGACCTGGCCACCCGTCTTGGATTTCTGTACCCAAGTCTCACCATTAACCCAGCGTAACCTTGCATGCATGGCCACCCTGGGTCATATAGTTATCTATGTTCCTTTGGAGTAAATCTAATTAGTCAAAACCACTGACACAAGGAGGAATCGCTAATAAAAACAACAAACAACAAAACCCAGGGCTGGGCAGTGGTGGCACAAGCCTTTAATACCAGCACTTAGAAGGTAGAGGCAGAGGATCTCTATGAGTTTGAGGGGCCAGGGCTGCACAGAGAAACCCTATGTGGGAAGGAAAGAGAAGAGGGAGGGGGGAGGGAGGGAGGGAGGGAGGGAGGAGGGAGGAGGGAGGAGGGAGGGAGAACAGGCAAACAAAAGGAAAGGCACCCAGATGGCCAGTGACAGGAAGCAGGAGGCTGCTAATAGCATCTGAGGAGTTTCAGGCAGAGGGTTGCCTCTTTGGTGTATTTCTTTATCTGTCCAAATAAGAACTAGCTAGTGCTGGGGATGGGCACAGCTCAGTGGGTTCCTGGGTTCCAGCTCTGACACAGAACCTTAAATTTACTTGTATTGTTTGATTATATTTTATTTTATGAGTTTATTTTTTATTTTATTATGTGAGTATATATGGTGTGTGTGTGTGTGTGTGTGTGTGTGTGTGTGTGTGTGCGTGCGCGCACTTTGATGTGCATGTGACATGGCTTGTGTATGGAGGTCAGAAGGTAACACTCAGTTCTTTCCTTCCACCTTGGATCTGGGGATTAAACTCAGTTGCCAGGCTTGTGCAGCAAGCACTTTTACCCACTAAGCCATCTCTCAGGCACCAGCACAGAATTATAAAAAAAAAAAAAAAAAAAATCCATGTTAGTGGACATAATCCCAGCACTCAAGCAGAGACAGGTGGATCTCTGTGAGTTGGAGGCCAGCCTGATTTGGTCTACAGAGAGAATTCCAGGACAGCTAGGGATACATAGAGGGCCCTGTCTCAACAAAACAAAACACAACACAAAAGCCAGAGCTTACACTGGTAGCCAGTGACGTCATGCAGAGTGAAGCCCTGTGCATAGTCCTGCTCTGCTCAGTCTACAAGAGGCCTCCACCTGAACACTGCACAGCTGAACAAAGAACTAGACAGTTATTGATGAGAGGGCAGGAGTCATGCGCAAATAAATGAACCACTAAACACAAAAGGCACAGCGCAGAAAAGTGTGTATTGTTGATATGCAGACACAGGCATGCCTAGAGAGAGAAGCTGAGAGTCCGGGAAAGCCAAGGCATGGGTCAATGGGGAGATGCTCTTGGTTGCATTGTTTTACATTTTGAACCATATGCCTGAAGGAATGTATCACCAGCTCATTCACATTTCCAAAGGCACCAGACATTCAAAGGCAGCAGGGAGCTCAAACTGATCTCAGAATAACCCACCAGCAGCCTCACGGGATGTGCACACTGGGCTCTCAAAGCTCCCACCTACCTTCCCTGATGGCTGGATCTTCCACTACTGTGCACCTTGCCCACGGCCTGTTCCAGGCCCACTGCCAGCCTCCGCCCTGGCTCACCTCAGTGAGGATGGTGGTTTCATAGGATGGCTGGTACTTCTCCTTCTCCTGAGCTGTCCTTTTTTCCATCTTTTCCCGGTCAGTCTTCTGTTTCCGATCAGCTCCCTTGGGCTGCAAGCACAGAACACAGGGTCCACTTGGGACAGAAAGCAGCCTTTGGCTAGGAAAGAAGACAAAGGCCTGAAGGATCACACTTCGGCCTGGCGCCTGAAGAGCAGGCAGCTCAGCTCTCGAACCTTCTGGGTGGCATGTGTTTTGTTTTTTTGTTTTTTTGGTTTTTTTTTGTTTTTTTTTGTTTTTTTTTTTGTTTTTCTATCCTTGGGATCTTTGAGCTTAGCAGGAAGTGCTTAGGAACACTGCTACCAATGGTTACTTGCTTCTGGAAGGAGCCATGGGGAACCAAGACAGGATATATCACAGAGCTGGGGTGACTGATGGAGAGCAAAGAAAAGTGGAAGAATGGATTCTGACCCACACTATGCCAAGGTCAACTCTTCTCAAGCCCAGCACACCCAGCCCTCAGGACATCACAGTCGCAGAGGCATCTGTCTCTGCTGTGACTAAATGATGGTATGACAGGCTGCGGAAGCCATTGCCATTCAAGAGTGCCAGTGAATGCCAGCCTCGGAGGGAGCCACCATTGTCTCTTCTTCACAAACTAGAGGCTCAGGGTTTATTGGCAGGAGAGACCTAAGGGTATAGCCCTCCCTCCTGTGTCACCTTCATTGTGCCTCTCATGCCTCTCATCCTGCTGGGCACAGGAATGACTCAGAGCCCTTGATGTGCATTACTAACACTTAGTTCAGGTCTAGTGGCCAGCACAGAACTTTTATCCCAGTGTGTGCCTTCCTCAGAGGATGCCTTTTGGTTCCCCGCTCAAGGGCTTTTAGGGAAGCCTCCCTCAGGGTAACCCAACCCTAAAGATAATCTTGTGGTAAGCCACGTAGGAACACCAACAATAGCAGGCATGGTATTCAACATGAACATCAAGGATCTATCAAGGGACCAGGGTAGGCAGCCACACCTAGTCCTGTGCTGGCTGAAGGCCTCTCCTCCTTTCCTCAGAAGACCATGGGCTAGCATTCACGTGGAGTAAAGCTCTCCACCTCACATCCTTCAGAGGAGCTGGTCAAAACAGGATGGCTTTCAGAACTCCAACATATCAAGAACCCAAATTTGATGCCCTGAGACCATATAAAAAAGGCCAGGGGCATGGTGACAAACACTGGTGTTTCCAGAGATGAGGAAACCAATCAGTAGATCCCTTAGCCTAATGGGCTAGTTCTAGTTCCAGTGAGAGAACCTAGCTCAAAAATAAGGCAGATGACTCCTGATGAACCTAAGACTGAGCTCTGACCTCAACATGCTACACATGTGTACTTCACCACACACACACACACACACACACACACACACACACACACACACGCACACACACACACACACACACCCTTATATACAGAGAGAAAAAAAGTTTATAGGTAGCATGACTGCCATAGACTCAAAGTGGCAGGCCACGGAGTGAAGGTGGTCTTGCTTTCAGGGGGCACTAAGTCTGTTGGGGGAGCAGCCTCAACTGCTCAGCTTCTAGGTCTGTGATTATATCTGTGAATACTTGGTTCCTGCTGATCCCTGCTGAGAGGAAAATCAACATGACTCTGCTGTCTTTCTAACACAGCCCTATCTGAAACCGACCTTTTCCCAAGAGGTTCCAGATTCATCTAGGTGTGAAGAAGGGTAGTAAGTCTGGTCACCCATAGTGACCCCTTATAAGAGGGGGCTCCACTTCTCTACAGGTGGACAGAAACAGAGCAAACCTGATAGTCATGGGCTAGCCTCGTGCTGTAAGAATGACATAGGCCTGCTCCGTCCTCCTTTTCCCTAGGGGGCTTAAGTACTGAAGGTAAGCATGCTAGCTCCCACCTTCAGGAAATAATCAATTCAGATGAGGAGATAGGAACCAGCAATGAAAGACAGGATGAACCAGGGCACATGTCAGTTCTTCTGGAGAGAAGGCTAGATTGGGGCTGGGGGCATTTCTCAATAGTGAGATCTTGTAGGGTGCTGCCTGCCTGCCTGCCTTGCCAAGCAAGACAGAGGCCTGAGTTTGGAACCAACACCCACTTAAAAGCCAGGTGTGGCAGCACATGCCTTCTGTGCTGATCCTGAGGAGGCAGAGACAGGAGGATCCCTGGAGCAACAATCAGCTAGTCTTACTGAACTGGAAAGTTCCAGGTTCAGTGAGAAACCCTGTCTCCAAAACTAAGGTGGACAGTGGACAAAGACTTGATGAACCAGTGAGATCGCTCAGTGTCCACTTCAATCCCCAGGACCCACGTGGAGAGGGAGGGCTGACTTCTGCATGTTGTTCTGATATCTATCGTGCAGTCAAGTCTCTCTCTGTCTCTCTCTGTGTCTCTCTCTCTGTCACACACACACACACACACACACACACAGAGCCAACCAATGCAGAGAAAAATAGCATTGAGCTCGACTAAAGAATGGCCCTCTTAGCCTCATGTTTACTTTGTTGTTGTTGTTTTGTTGTTGTTGGTTGGTTGTTGTTGTTGTTTGAGACAGGATTTCACCATGTTGCCCTGGCTGGCCTGGAGCTCACTACTATAGACCATGCTGGTCTGAAAATCACAGAGAGCCACTTGCCTCTGAGTGCTGGTACACCTGCATTTGCCCTCATGCTGAAGGAGATACTATACAGGAGAACACCTGTGAAATGCTTGCTTAGAGTCAGGGAAAATACAACAGAAAGATGAAAAGCCAGTCATTCTTACAAAAGCAGAGTCTTGCACTGACATGGGAGACACCCATCCTCAACACTTTTGAGTAACAAGAGAAGGCTGGGCAGGGATAGAAGCCAGAATCAAGAGAGAGGCCCCAGCTAACAGGAGGCCACGTACTCAGCTGGGCCTATGATCTAAGCAACAGCAAAGGGTCGTTTGAGCAGGTTTGACCAGGATGGCTGTGTTAAGGGCATCGTACCTTGAACACCTTGATCTGGCAGCTGGCAGAGTGTAGATGCTCCGTGTATTCTCCATTCTCGTTCTGCTTAAACGTGTCAATCTGCACCCGAAAAGGCACTCCTTTCTCACCCCCGTGCTTCCTGGGGGTGAATTCCGTGCTGATACAGTGCACCTAGGAGGGGAATGTGAGGCCTGAAGTCGGGTAGATGAGAGGACTCCGGATGCCCCTGAGGACTACCCCTCCCCAAGGCGGTGACCAACCTGCTTTGCCTAACTCCCCACTTACCCAATCAGGCCAAGGCCTCCTTGCCCTCTAGAACATGCACAGGGAACATCCCATCTCTGTCCCTTTACTCTGGGGCTCTGTCTGATCAGCATTATTGCCATTGTTCCCAGCTACTAACCACAGTAGCCACCCCACCACCCCATCCAGAAACCTTCCCCTTCATAAAAATCCAACTTGTGGGGCAACTGAGCAGACCTCTGAACAGGTCTGGAGTCGTAGTCGGAATGCCCAACTCATCGCTGTATTTCTAAGTGCGTACTACATAGGAGGCACCATCTATGTATCCTGATACTGTAATGTTACAAAATCAATGACTACAATACAAAAATAACTAAATTTTGGAATGAGAATATTATTTGTTTTTAAAAATTGCACCTGTGTGTTCCTATGGATGTGTATGTGCACGCATGTGCACCTAGAAGACAGATTTTGACATTTGTGTCTTCTTTGGTTGCTCCCCATGCAACATTTTTGTTGTCGTTGTTTGCAGTTACTGTTTGGGGGGTTGTTTGTTTCGTTTTATTGGTGTTGGTATTGTGACAGAGAGCACTGGTGGTGCTGGGACTCACTCTGCAGGTCAGGCTGATCTCAAACTCAGACATCCACCTGCCTCTTGAATGGTGGGATTAAAGGTGTGGGATAAAGGCCCATGGTAACGAATGAGACCCATGTAACTTTTTAAGCCAGGGTTTCTCAATGAACCTAGAGCTCGTAGATTTGGTGAGGGTAGCTGGTAGACAAGCCCCAGGAATCCTGTGGTCTCCACTCCTTTAGCACTGAGGTCAGGTGTGTGCAGAGGTGACCAGCTCTTACAAGCTGAGGATCGAGTTCAAATCCTCATGTATACGCAGCAAGCATTTGACTGACTCTCTAGTTTTTTCTCCAGCCAATCTCTTGGACTGGCATATTTCTTATCTGATAGGTGGGAAGGGAAAGTGTGGTAGCCACCTGCTTATAATCCTAGCACGTAGGAAACTGAAGCAAACTGTGTTCAAGTTCCATAGAAAAGACCTTGTCTCAAAAACAAACAAAAATGGGGAAGAAAGCTTGCAAAACAACAACAGGCAGCCAGTCAATGAAAAGACCATGCGAGTAAAGAACATAGCAGGCCTTCGCCATGCCCTTGGCCATCTGAACCCCAGATGGCATGTAATTCAAGGCAGGAGCCACATAGATGCAAATAAAATGAACTCAGTCACAGCAACTAGAGAGAATGGAAGAATATGCCTCCATAAAACACTGGCTTTAAAAACTTTTGTTACTGCTAAGCATGGTGGCACACACCTTTTATCCCAGCACCTGGGAGCTGGAGATGGGAGGATCTAACTCTGTGAAGTTGAGGCCAGCCTGACCTACATAGAGCAATGGTTCTCAACCTTTCTAACACTGTGACCCTTTAGTTCCTCATGCTGGGTGACCCCCAGCCATAAGATTATTTTCCTTGCAATTTCATACCTGTAATTTTGCTACTGTTATGAATCACAATGTAAATATCTGATATCTTGTGAACTATAGGTTGAGAACACCACTGACATACAGTGTTCCAGGATAGCCAGGGCTACATAGAGACCCTGTCTCCAAAAACACTCAAAAACAAAAACAAAGGTACCTTGTTATATTTTTTATTTACTGTGTGTGCCCAAATGTGGGTGGCTGTGTGTATTCCTGGGGCCCATGTGGAGGATTAGGCTGTTTTTTTTTAATGAGGTGGTGTGTGTGTGTGTGTGTGTGTGTGTGTGTGTGTATTCATATAGATGTTAGAGATCAATCTCGAGTGTGATTCCTCAGATGTGGTGTACCTTATTTTCTTAAGCCAGGGTCTCTCATTGGCCTGGGACTCACCAATTAAGCTGGGCTGATTTGTCAGTAAGCCCCAGGCATCTACACCCATCAATCACCTCCCCAACACAGTAGTCACCATTCTAGTCTCTCTTATATGGAGGATTGAACTCAGGTCCTCAAGCTTTTTTGAGGTAAGTACTTTGCTGACTGAATGAGACACCTCCCTAGCCTTGGAAATACCAAATCCTTTTTAACCTTTCAGTATTCTGAAAACATGAACCCAAACATGACTCTACACCATTCCAAGTCCTTGCCTCAGTGTTCTTGACCTGGACCCCAAGTCCTCCCATCCCCTGTCCTCCTTCAGCTACTCCCACCCCCAACTGGAGGCCATCTTGGCTAGCTGGAAGGCTGCCTTCCAACGCTGTCATGTTTGCTTACCTGAATGAATGCAGATGCTCTCTTTGCAGGATCCCATAAAAACTCTACAGCATTCAGTTGGGTTGGGCTGGCCCTGGGGTCCAAGATACCAACAGACAGTGGAATATCTGCACACACACATACACAAAAGTACAATGGTCAGCCTCTTCCCAACACTGAGGGGAAGGACCCAGTATGGGTCCAGACTCCTTCACCATGGTTTGAAACAGCACCTGTACTGGCTAGTTTTGTGTCAACCTGATACAAGCTGGAGTTATCACAGAAAAAGGAGCCTCAGTTGTGGAAATACCTTCATGAGATCCAACTGTAAGGCATTTTCTCAATTAGTGATCAAGGGGGAAGGACCCAGCCCATTGTGGGTGGTGGTCTTGGGTTCATTCTATAAGAGAGCAAGCTGAACAAGCCAGGAGAAGCAAGCCAGTAAGAAACATATCTCCATGGCGTCTGCATCAGCTCCTGCTTCCTGACCTGCTTGAGTTCCAGTCCTGACTTCCTTTGGTGATGAAACAGCAGCATGGAAGTATAAGATGAATAAACCCTTTCCTCCCCAACTTACTTCTTGGTCATGGTGTTGTTTGTGCAGGAATAGAAACCCTGACTAAGACAGCACCTGTGCTTTGCCCAACTCCACTGGGAAATAGATATCCTGGCCGGAATTGCTGTGCAATGCTTGAAGTCTTTATGTTTTCTTAGACACGTTTCCCTTGGTTTCTATTTGGAAGAACTTGCTGGTGTGCTGGTATATATACCCTGTCATCACCTTAGCTTTCGAATCCCAAAGCACAGCCAAGGGCTGTGGACAGAGCAGGGTAGCCAGTACCTGAGTCCTCAAGCTCTGTGATATGTTTGCCCTTCCCCTAGCCACCTTGGATGAACTGGGCATGGTGACACACAATGCACTCACTCAGGAGGTAGAGGCAGGTGGATTTTTGTAGTTTTGAACTCAACATAGTCTACCTACTGGATTTTAAGCTAACCTGGCTGCTCACCCTTTAAGGCTCTGAATTCTTCTACAGAGCCTTGGCACCCACTGAAAGTTTTTGTGATGTCCGCCCTTCCTTCCTTCCTTCCTTCCTTCCTTCCTTCCTTCCTTCCTTCCTTCCTTCCTTCCTTCCTTCTTTCCATAAATAGATGTATGGGGGAATTCATGCCTTTCTCCCTCCCCTTCTCCCTCCCCCTCCTCTGTGTGTGTGTGTGTGTGTGTGTGTGTGTGTGTGTGTGTGTGTGTGACTGAAGTCATGCTCGCATTTAACCAGCCGAGCCATCTAGTCAGTCCTCTTTCTTTTGGACTCTCTTTTTTTTTTGACCAGCACAACCTCCACCGCAATGTCGTTCTGCCTGTGCATCTCTAGTACTGGGGACTGCATGCATGTGGCACCATGCTGGGCTTCCCAATGAGCATTAATCCAAGTGGCCCCCACAAAGAAAGCCCATGTGGCTGAAGCGTCCAGGGTTAGTGCTGGCTGGGTTGACTCACCAATGTCTAAGATGCGGTCCCCGGGCCGGCTCCACCGCCAACCCTCCAACTGCTGGTACTCTGTGTACTGCAGCCGGCGGTCGTGGAAAACAACACGGATAATGCTCTGTGGAAGGCGGATGTTGTTGGAGACAGCTGTGTGTAGGGCCTTGAGAGCACCAAGAAGAGCATGCTTCCCTGCCCCCAGCCAGGGAAAACCCTCCACTCCTCTCCAGTCCCTTTAACTGGTTCTTCCTTTCCTCAGAATCCCGAGAACATGGACAATGGTGAGAAACCATGCCTTCCATGTATTCTGAACAGCTAGCTTCACATACATGTCTGACTACTATGCTGTTATGTGCAGGTAAGAAAGGCTCAATTGAGGGCAAAATTAGGCCACAGCTTCTATCTATCTAACCCAGAGCATACTTCATCAATGTAAGCCATGCCACCCTGGTCCACTGCCTACCCATCTAATCCCCGTGGGCACAGTGCACTCCAGAAACTGGTGTGGGACTATAGCTCAGGGACTCCTTCCCACCACCCCCAGCCCCAGGCATTCAGACCCCACAAGCCCCGCTAACACATGAGGAGCTCACTCACCTTCACGTATTTTGTGTTCAGATCTTGGAAGTCCCCTAGCTTCCGATTCTCCAGCAGTCGGATTTCATATGACTGACCTGAAGGAGGAAGGCAATACATTTTTCATTTCTTCCCATAATTTTATTCTGAGACAGGATCTCATGTAGCCTGAGCTGGCTGCAGACAAGCTATGCAGCTAAGGTAGACCTTGAACTCCTGACCCTCCTGTTCATGCCTCCTAGCCACATCCAGTAGGTACATTCATGGGTTCTGGGGTTCAGAACTCAGGTCTAAATGCTTGCACAGTAAGCATTTCACACAGAGTAAAAATGTTTTTAAAGATTAATTTTAAAAATGAACTTCTCATGACCAGCGGGATGGCGCAGCACTTAGGAGCACTGGCTGCTCTTCCAGAGGACCTCGGTTCAATTCCTAGCTCTTACATGGTGGCTCATAACCATCTGTATCTACAGTTCCAGGGAATCTGGCCTCTGAAGGTACTGGATAATGTGTGATACTTACATGCAACCAGAACTCCCATACATATAATTGTTTAAAAATTAAAGGTCAAAATTTCATCCAGGCATGCTGGCCCTCAGGAGGCAAAGGCAGGTAGATAGGTCACTGTGAGTTGCAAGCCAACCAGGGCTATACAGTGAGACCTTACCTCAGAATAAATAAACACCCGTTTCTCAGGGCTTTAATTTCACCTAACAGCTGCTCTGAGACGCTTAGTGTGGACAGACTTTTCCAGTCTGATGTCAGAGACCAAGAGGAGCGGTGGCTCTAAAGCCGCGTGTATGCAAATGTGAGCCTAAGCCACAGGACTACTGGACGGTGTCAAGAGCAGCTGACAGAACCACAGAGAATGGAGATGAGCCTAGGATAGCAGCACAGGGGAAACTGATGGTTCAAGGCAAGCATAGCTCGTACGGTTAGTTAGATTCTATCTCAAAAAAACAAAAAACAAAACAAAAAAAAAAAACACACACATACACACACAAAACAAAGGGCTGGCGAGATGGTACAAGGAGGAAACAGAGTCCCACAAATTGTCATCTAACCTCTCCCCCAACACACACACACACACACACACACACACACACACACACACACAGAGTAAAACATGTTAAACAAAAGAAACAACTAGTTAGAGAGACCTCTACCCCTTTCTGCACTGAGCCTAATGGGAATCCAGTCATGGAAACTGGGAATGTGGCCTTAAATTAATTAAATAGACAGTCTCAGACAATTAAAGTAAGGATTCTAAGGGAAGGTGATAATCTGAGAAAACCCCTGGGTCCAATGACATGCACAGAGAGACACGCAGAGATAGATGGCAGACAGCAGAAAAGAGGATGTTAGAGATAAAGATGTGGCCACAAGCCAAGGACTGCCTGGAGACACCAGAAGGTTAGTGGCCAACAGTGGCATCTCCCTTGGGTGCCCAAGAAACAGCCTTGAGAGCCGGGAGAACAAGCCCGGGTGAGAATTCCGGAATGGGCAGAGAACTGGAAACTAAACCATTTGGACCATGTTGTTGAGCAGCAATCACATGCACTCTGCAATCCCTGAGGCCTGAGAGTAGGTGGAAGGGCCCCAGCCAGCGTGTGGACCACAGAGACTCCTGACCACAGCAATTGAGCCCGGACTGCATATGGCTCTACAGAGCCATTCATCTTTCTCTATTCACCACTGTGTGCACATCGGTGGGCGTGTCCGTTTATGTGTGCAGAAGCTCTTCTGTATGAGTGTGTACAGGAGTGCAGTATATGCACATAAATTTGGCAGCCAGAGGACAACCAACAGCTGCCCTTCCTCAAAGCACTAGCCAACTGACCTGGGACCGCCAAGTTTACTAGATTGGCTAACCAGAGAGAGAGAGTCCCAGTGATTGAACTGTTTTTACCTCTCTCGCCATGCCCAACCTTTTTTTTTTATGTGAGTGCTGGTAATCAAACTTAACACCAAGCATTGTTAGCAGCTGAGGTATGTTCTTAGCAACTAAGACATCTAAGCTTTGTTTCTGTGCCCCTGAATCAAGAGTCTAGCACTCCCTATGCCTGGACATACATAGTAAGGGCCTTCCACACCCTAACTGATTCTTCTAGTGTCCTTGCCTTTGCTAAAGAATATATAGATGGTGTTGGCAGAGTCCCAAGGCCCAAGTGGCCATTACATGAGTGTGCAGGCACCCAGGGGGCCAATTTGCACTGGCCCCAGGTTCTTCAGGGTGAGCTCCATTCAGGCCAGGCAGTGGCAGCTCCTGCCAGATAGAGAATTGTTTCAAGTCTGCACCGAGAGGCCTGGTTGCAGGCCAGCATCACATGGCAAGCTTCCCATCACAATGGGAATCTAAACCATGGAACCTTCCTGGTCTTCTCTCTCAAACGTACATGCCTAGGATGCTCTCCAAGTGTCCGGGACCGGACTGCTGGACTGGGCAAAGCTAGAGCCCTGCGCATCCAACCACGCTGCCTCTCCCACGTCATCCTGTTCCTCTTGTTCGGCTGTCCTGCTCATGTGTGTCTCAAGGCTACTACACTAGGACCAGACTAACCTCCCCAGCCCTCGCAGAATCCTCAAATTCTGGAATTGAATGAGTTTGTCATCATGCCTTGTTTTTCACCATATTTTTTGAGACAAGAGTTTCTTGTTAAACTTGGAGTTCCCCAATCATCCAACTAGACTGATAGGCCAGCAAACCCCAGGGACCTACCAGTCTTCACCTTCTCTGTACTGGGAATACCAGGGCCAGCCCCCTTTTTTTTCTTTTAGATTTAATTTCAAATTTCAAATCTATGGGTGTATGTGTGCATGCCATCCATAGAGGGTGTTAGATTCACTGAAACTGAAGCTATAGGCAGTTGTGTGCTTCCTGTTGTGAGTGCTGGGTCCTGTGAAAGAGCACCAAGTGCTCATAACCTGCGTCATCTCTCCAGCTCTAGTATGCCCAGTTTTGTGAGTTCTAGGGGTTCAAGTGAGACATTTCCCCAGCCCCAATTTCAGATTCTTTACAATGCTCTTCTATGCTACAACAATGGAGTTTCACATATTCCCACCCTCAAATGTTTGTAATTTTCCAGGTATATCAAACACCAAAGAAGGGGACAGGATGAAGCAGAATTTGAATAATCCTAAAAGACTAGGAGATGGGAAGGCTAGGTCCACTCTTCCTGACAATGGACAGGGCATCTGAAACAGGCTTGCGCATGCAGGTGGCATGGGAGAGAGCTCTGAAGAGTAGATAGGATGTCTGTTAAGGGAAGCAGTGGCCATGACAGAAACTCCGAGCACAGTGCAGCAAGGCAGGAGTGTTTCCTCTGAAACATTAACGGATAGCTTCCCTCGTGAGAACACAGTGGTACCGGAGACTACAGGGATACTGATTTGCCAAGGTCTCAAGTAGCCAACAGCAGAACTAGAAACCAGGAGTCCCACTGGATTCAAGTTGAGACTCACAGGTTTGTTCCCAGGAAAAACTCAAACATCCAGAGGGTGAAAGGGGCCAGGCTGTTGTGTGTGATTCTCTTTCACCTGTTCCTATCTGGAAAGCGTATACTTAAGGTTATCCCAAGTATCTTACAACATGTCTGCCAAATTAAGGTCTTTCCAACACCCTAAGCGATTATGGAGAGGGGAAAAATCATTACTGGAAGCAAAAGGGTTCTTGGGGCTGGTTTGTTTCTGACACCGGGTCCCCACATAACTGAGAATGACCTTGAGAATAAATGATCCTCCTGTTCCACTTCAGAGCTTTGTGATTACAGGTCATAGATGCACCACCACCCTCAGTTTAAGGGGTTGTGGGATACTGAGGTCAAACCCCAGGCTTTGTTCAGGTTAGGTGTCAGCCAACTTGGTAGCCACTCAGCCTCAGCCAATCAAGTCACTTTTTAAACCTGAACCAATATTTTAAAGCATATATCACATCTCACAATAAATCATAACCATACACCATAAAAAACCAGTGAGGAACCATTATCCTTATAGGGTCTCACATCCAGTTTTAGAGCCTACTTCCCCATTCTAGTCTCTAGCAACTCTGACACTTAGAGACTTGGAGGGGTGACAGTGTGCCCAGCAGGGAATCTGGTGTTGGGAGGTCTGAGGATCCCGGTCTGTCAGGAGGAAGTAGATAAGCAACAGGCAGTCAGGTGACACCAGAAAACAGCTTCAAGGAAATTCCCTGGGAAGACCCAGCCCAGCCATTTACTTGCGGATTGTTAAAGGCCAGCCAAAGGATAGCCAGGAAAGAGCTCCAGGTCACTTTGTGATGTAAACTAGCCCTTGGCAGGTGGCTCCCAGCCCAACCCAGGGAGCCAAGGTGACCTGGGAGTGGCAGGAACAGAGGCAGAACTTTCACCACTCACTCAAACGAGAGTGGCCGAGCCCTACAGACCCCTTCTCCAATCCCAGGGCTCTAAGTGCTGTCCCTCCAAGGAGGCTTGGGGACTCCCTGGAAGAATTTAAGTTCAGCCTGACTCTACACCTCACCTCTACCTCCAAGGGATGGCTAGAAACATGCCCACCCAAAGGGACCTGAGCCCAGAATGAGCAAAGAAATTTCTAGGTTCTATTGGTTTTGCCTGCTGGCCCCCTTACCTTACAGTGGCAAAAGGGGTGGTGAAACAGACACAGATACACACACACACACACACACACACACACACACACACACACACACACACACCCTCATTTTTCTCCTTTTCCTTAAAGTAACCTAGTATCAAAGTTCTATGAAGGCTACTCTATGAAGTAACTACAATCAGTAACAAGTCCCAGTGGCGAGGACTCTACCATTAGAATGCAGAAGCAACTCAGGACCACGTAGCCATGAAAAGATACAGTTGAGTTTCAACAAAACATTTTACAGGCCTGGTGGCAGCCAGAGGGTAACCTGCAGGAGAGGGTTCATGGTAATTTATGTTCTGGGATTGAACCCAGGTCCTCAGGCATGATGACAAGCATATAAGAGGATGTTCTGTCTCTAGGTCTAGTTCCCCAGTTGGTTCTTGACTTGTCAATAAAGAAGAGGGGTGGGCAATTGCGGGGCAGAAGGTACAGGTGGGACTTCCAAGTCCCAAGAGGAAAAGGAGATGGCAGGGTTTGGGGGGGATGTCTGACATGCTTTAGAAAGAGAAGAAAACAGCAGTCATGTAAGGAAGGGCAGCTAAGGGCCTGTGACTTCCACTACAGGCAGGGACCAAGGATGTTGGCTGGTGGGACTAGCTGATGTAAGCCACTAAGTTTAGGGTAGAGGGAGAAATGGAGATAATAAATTGATACAGGCATGAATTCCAGACAGGAGGTATCTGCACCCAGCAATTGTGCCTAGAGGCAAGTTCTAAAGGTAACCCAGCATTGTGTGTGTGTCTTTTATCCATGGATTCAAGGGTCTGAGGGAGGGGGCAGCCTGGTAATGCAGGTCCTCCAGGAACAAAGGCCAGTAGGAAAGAGAAGCCAGGTCAGTGCTGTCACTGGACCCTGGAGCTAAGCAGGGAGGAACAAAAAGGAGCTTAGAGGGGCTGGTAGTGGGGTCACAGCTCTGGGGCAAAGGCTTATATCATGTTTTTAAAACCGAATTCAATACAAGTGCCTACCTATATCTGTTCAGCTACCCTGCTGGCCCGAAATAGAAATTTCCATATAATATTTGATATTTTGCCAGTACTCCTGAAGGTTCTTCCTGCATCATGGTAAAGTCACAGGTCCCAGAAAAAGCCACTACCTGTTCCCCAGAACAGCCTTCAAGTTTCTTGTTCATAGATAGTCGATTCCACCATAACCCCCTAAGAGAGCTGGAGCAGGCGAACCAAGGAGAGTGTGAATCTTCCTTATCCCCATGAATGACTAAAAAATGTTGAGTAGAAATAAGAGTCTGACTTTTATCCATAAGTGAACAAACGCAGCAGACTGCTAATATCCCATAGGAGGAACAGTTGTTATCTTACAGAGGACTGGGCACGAATTCTGTTGGACATTTTGACACCTCTCAGTCAACTTGACGGGATCTAGAACTACCTAGAGACAGAGCTCCGGGACACCAGAGAGAACCTTCTAGGTTAGGCTAACTGAGGTGGGAAGACCCATCCTAATGTGGGTGGCACCCGTCCATGGTCTGGGGTCTAGGAGTGAATAGAAAGGAGGAAGTGAACCAGCCGAATGCCAGCAGCATCTGCCTGTCTTCTGGCAGTATGTCCAGACAGCTCTGGGGCCATGCCTTCCCTGGCACGGTGAACTGTACCCACTGACTGTGACCAAAACAAGCCGTTCTTTCCAGACACTGCTTTTATTGAGTATTTTGTCACAGGAACAAGATAAGTAGCTAATGGCCTCGATACTCCACCTCCGGGGTGCTAGTTCACAGGGTGAGCATTGGTGCTTTAGAATATTTGTGCAAGGGGTTGGGAAATGGCTCAGTGGATAAAGTGCTCATTCACATAAAAGCAAGGTGAGCTTGTGAGGTGGAGACCATGGAGCAAGCTGGCTAGCCAACAAAGCCAAACCTTAAACTCAGAGTTCGAAGAGAGATCCCACTTCAATATATAAGGAGCAGCATGGCAGAGGAAGGTGCTGACATCTTAGATCCATATGTATACTAACATACGCACACATAAGAGGCATGCACATGCATGTGTACATACATACAGGCATACACACACAGGCACGCACGCGTGCACATGTGCACACATAAAATAAAAATACTTGCACAAGGCTATAACAAGCAATAGTACTAGTAGTGATAGCTAAGCCCTAGAAACATACAGAAATAATCTACCACTGCGTTCCCAGGGAAATGTAATACAGGTGTGGAGAATAAGGTATATGCTGTCACTTAGGGGCCCAAGCTAGCATCATGTGGGCACAGGGAGGCACACCTAATTGGAGTAACAGTATACAGCCACCGTGCCTGCATCCTTCAGTATCACGGTAGATGGGGGTCAGCCAAAACAGGTACAGGCTGACCAGCTGATGGGAGACCAGTACAAAGCCTCATCCTCCAGGGAGCTTCAATCAGCCAGAAATCTGTTACAAAGGACACTCTCAAGGGCTGGAGGTGTGGCACTATGAAAGAACACTTGCTTAGCCTGCTCAAGACCCTATGTTTGATTCCCAGCATATTAAAAAAAATTGGTGTAGGGGGGGCAGGCAGATTGGGGATGGATGAAGAATTTTGCACTATGCAGCCCTGGCATCCTGGAACTCCCTACGTAGACCACAAAGGCCTCCAGCTCACAAAGATCCACCTGTCTCTGTCTACTGAGTACTGCGGTTAAAAGGTGTGTACCACCATGCCAGGGCCTTATCAGCACTGTTGAAGTATATGACAAGTGCTGCTCTTTTACCTGTGCTAAATTTTCTAGGTTTGGGTATATAAAATAATGTCCTTGGGGACACCAAGATGGCTCAGCTGGTGAAAGAGCCTGCCTGCCACTAGGCCTGAACACCTGAGTTCAATCTTGGGACCCATACAGTAGAAGGCCAGAACCAATGTAGAAAGAAAAAGTCCTTGTTCTTAAGTGAATGGAGATAAGGATTATATTGTATGTCTCTCTACCTTGGACCTCCACACACGCACACACATGTGAATACACTCCCACACCTCCAGACATGCATACACATGCATAACACATACACACACATGCAAAAACACATATATAATCTAACCATTAAAGATGCGGAGACAAATAAATAAATATAGATGCACACAAGGTATCTTCTGACCTCCAACTACTATCACTGCATACATATATCCAGACACATACAAATATCCAAATATTTTGGTGGTACACCAAAAATAATAAAATAAAATTTTTAATTCTTTAAGAAAACAGTAAAAACATACAAAATTGGAGTATATTATGAGTGAATTTGAAGAAACACAAGCCAGGAAGGCTAGCAAGTGGCTCAAGCTGTTCCAGGCCAGTTGATGCTTAGGATAACAGTGGCTACTATTTATTCTTCCAAGGTCAAACTTGTACCCCAAGGCTAATCAGGCAGGTGGGCATTTGAGGCAGGGGAACCAATTAAGAGGCACAAAACGTGAGTGAGGCACAAACACAGCAAACCACATCAGGCAGAGAGGTCGAGGTGCCAGCGGAGCGGGAGGAGCTGAGACTCCATTGTGCAGAGGCTGGAGATGTAGCTCAGCTGGCTGAGCGCTCGCCCAGTGTGTATGAGGCCCTGGGTTTGTACCCAGCACTACACAAACACAGCACAGTGGCGCACACGTGTAATCCCAGAACTCAGAGGTAAGAAGAACAGGAGTTTAAGATCATTTTAGACTATATAGCACTAAGTCAGCCTGGGTTTCATGACTCCCCGTCTTGAAAATCAATCAAGGATGCCACAGTGCAGTGTGACGGTGCCACTTCAAGATGAGAAAAGGAGGTCCAGGGGGAGGCTAACATGCCCCAAATCATGGTATATTACATACAGATCAGCAGCAAAGACAGCTGCCTGCTGCCTAGACCTAAACCACAAAGGAAAAGGGAGATAGGGTCAGGGCAGGTGGGATTAAGTCTAGACCCTCCAAGGTTTGGTCTGCATGACCAAGCAATTTGGGGGTTTTGCTTTTGGTTGTGATAGAACCATGCATGTTAGGTAAGCACTCTGCCACTGAGATACACAAGTTGTAGTTCAACTTGTGTCGTGGGCAAGTTGTGAAGTTGTGTGTGTTGTGAGAGTTAAGTGTGTATGTGCTGCATGTGTGTACAGGTTACTTCGAGGGACTGTGGGAAGGAGAGAGGGAAGGGAAAAAGTAGAGAGAGATACACATATAGAGAGAGGGGGGAGAGAGAAAGAGAGAGAGAGAAAGTTCTGCATATGCATGTGTACAGGTTACTGGGAGGGACTGTGGGAGAGAGGGAGGGAGGGAGGGAAGGAGGGAAGGGAAAGTAGAGTGAAACACACACACACACACACACAGAGAGAGAGAGAGAGAGAGAGAGAGAGAGAGAGAGAGAGAGAGAGAGAGAGAAGAGAGAAAGTGCTGCATACCTATGGGTGTGTACAGGTTCCCAGGCACCACACAGAGGCCACAAAGGACACTGGGTGCTCTGCTGTGTCATTCTTATTGCCTTGAGACAGGGAATAAGGAGCTAGGCTGGCAGCCAGCAAACCACAGCTGTCCTCCTGTGTCTCTACCAGCTACAGTGCTGGGGTTGTTGGTACAGGTGTAGTTATGCCCACTGTTTCTGGGGATTTGAACTCTGGGCCTCACGCTAGCCCAGTATAGCCATCTCCCCAGCTCCCAAAGGCAAGTTTTCAACCTCCCTGTGTCTCTTTCTCAATACCTTCAAAATGCTATCTGGAGTGCCTCTTGTGAACACTCCTCATGACCACATCCTAACAGCAAGGTAAGGACAGCACTTTCCTGACCTGCCCCACCCCTGTGCTGGCCACTCTAAACTACACAAACTCTCTTGCAGTCACCCCAGCCCATACCCCAAGTGACCCAGTACTCAAGGTCACTAAGCCAGCAGCAGGCAGCCTAGCAGAAACCCACCCCTGGGACTTGGACTCCACCAGGTAGCCCAGTGTCTTCCCGAAGCCAGCTCCTGTGTCCACAGTGCTGCCCTGAGCAGCCTATCCCAGCTGACCTCCAGTGGGCAGAGCCCACCAGGTGCTTTTGCTAGAAGGGCAGACAAGCCAGAGTAGTTCTGCCCAGTGGGCAGAACCCAGAGCATGGGCTTCTGCCCGGATCACCGTGTTCCCAAGAACAGGAGGCAATTGCCAGGGCCAGTCAAGATTTACAGGTTGTTTACTTTCCAACAGTTGCTGGTTTGGGTAATGAATGCCACATAGATTATAATGAGAGGCCATCCTCACCTCAGAGAAAGGAGGGCAGTGTGCCAAGAGTACTAGAAGACTGGCAGAGGAGAAAAGCACTGTGCAGCGACCATGCAGCCCAGCATGGACAATCTGTCTCCCCACCTCTATGTGTACAGTACTATGCAAGTACCCATGACTGTGACAGAGTGCATTCAGTCAAGGAGACAGCACACTGCAGGGACGAAATCCTTTCTGTCCAGGGACCCAGCCAAGCCCATTCCCTGAAGGTCATGACCTATGTCTCAGGCCTTAACCTCCTTCCTGCTATGAAGGCCATGAGTAAGGTATCATGCCTGGCACACTGCAGTCAGAACACGCAAGATAGTTATCTGTGGGTACTCCTGAAAAAGAAAACCATGACCTGGACACTTCTCAGAAGGGGCTGCTGCCAGGGCTGGCGCCGGGCAAACACCAGAAGAGCAGGAAACACCTTGTGGCACAAATAGTGAGGAAATGCTCGAGGCACAAGTGACAGGGGAGCCAGGCAGAGGCACTCCCTACAGCAAGGACATGAGCAATGAAATGTGTACCCAAGAGGTCAGTGTTAGCCTATAAGTGCCAGGAGGACATACCAAGACAGGAAGATAGAAAAATAAAATAATGGGGAAACAATTAAGATTCTTCAAATGCGTGTATTTATTATTATGAATTTATGTGGAGTCACAGGTAAACTACGGGGAGTCAGCTCTCTCCTCTAACCATGTGGGTCTCAGGGACTGAATTCAGGTGAAGGCAAGCATTGTTACCTGCTAAGCCATCTCACTAACACAAGAAATCATTTACTTCTTTAAAAAATATTATATCATTAATAATAATAATAATGATGATGATGATGATGTGTGTGGAGGCCAGAGGTCAACGTCAGGGGTCCTCCTCTATCTATCCCTCTCCACATTATTTTTTGAGGTAGAGTCTCTCACTGAACCTGGAACTCACTGATTCAGTGATCCTGTCTAGCCAGGAGTTCAGAAATTCACTTGTCTTCATCTTCCCAACATTGGGATTGAAAGCACACAGTACCATGCCTATTTTTTTTTTCTTCCTATGGGTGTTGGGGACCAAACTTGGGTCCTCAGCTTGCTTGGCAAGGTTTTCACTGCCTGAGCTATTTTATTTCCCCAGCTTGAGAAAACTTATAGATGCACTTCTAATACACGTGTAGGAAGAGGGCAGTAAATAGAAAATGACAAACTATCAGGCAACTACAGAAGGGGTCAAACTAAGTGACTCCCTCAGCTAGAAGAATTTATTGGCTGCCCAGAGACGTGTGTGAACCCACCACACAGAAGCTCACACAGACACACATTGACTGTTTTAACTCGGTCTTCAAGGCTAACATCACTAGCACTGAGAAACTCTGGGGCATCGTGATTAACAGTGGGGTAGCCTGCCAAGGTGCCTTGACTTCAGCAGCATCTGCCAGAAATGCAGAATCTGAATGTCAAATACAAAACTTCTGAGAGGGGCTCAGGAGCCGGCTCAGTGAGTAAAGAACCTTACTGCTGTGCAAGCATAAAGCCTGAGTTCCATGCCTAGCTAGAACCAATGGTTGGTTTTGTCAAAAATAAACAAATAAATAAAGCCACGCTGGCCAGCCAGGCCTGGTAGTTAAGAGCACACCTATAAACCCAGCAGTAATGAGCTAGAGGGAACCAGCCCTCTGTGAGTTTCAGGAGCCAGGGCTATAAGAAGGGACTAACGAGCCATAACAAAACAAGATATGGAGTCCCTGGTGCTTGATGTCTAGCCAAAACACACACACACACACACACACACACACACACACACACACACACACACACGTATACATAGAATGGGCTGGAGAGACGGTTCAGCGGTTAAGAGCACTGACAGCTCTTCCAAAGGTCGTGAGTTCAAATCCCAGCAACCACATGGTGGCTCACAACCATCTGTAATGGGATCTGATGCCCTCTTCTGGTGTGTCAGAAGACAGTGTACTTATATATGTAAAATAAATCTTAAAAACCAAATATACATAGAAGAGGAGCTCAGAGGACGCTGTGGGATCAGTGGTCAATGTGCAGACATGTTCGAAGCACTGGGTGGAATCCCTGACAGAATCACTCCCCACACAAAATACATCAGACAGAGGAAGGAGGTCAGATGGTTGGACACTGGGTACCAAAACAAGTTGGAAAGAAAGAGCAGGTTTCAATGTTCTGCAGCACCACATAACTATGGTTTAGGGCTTCTTATTGGATGCCCATAATCTAGCAATAAGGAGGCTGAGGCAGGATTCCCAAAGGTTTGAGGCCAGCCTAGGCTACATAGGGAGATCCTATCTCAAGAAAATAAAATGACAAAAGAATAAGAGGAGGGAGTTCAAAGGTTCCCAACACAACACACACACATACAACAACAACAACAAAACACCAATTAATATTCAGAGATAGAAAAAAATAAAAACTGGAATTGGGCATGATGGCACATGCCTTAAATCCCAGTACTCAGGAGGCAGAGGTGGGGAGTGGAGCGAGGGATCTCAGAAACCCACACTGTAGAGGAACAGACCCAATGCCCAGTGTCCTCTGACCTCCGCATGAACAAATGCCATGCCGTGTGCACACATGTAAATAGACATAATTATATAAATGTAATCTTAACATATTTTTAAGGAATTTAGCACCTGAGAAACACGGATACCTAAGACTGTCCTCTGGCCTCCACAGGCCACACACATACACACAAACACATGCTTATGCATGTAAGTAGATGAACAGTTGTTTACTATGAACAAGGTCCCAGTACCCCCACGCATACCCCCCTACACACACACACACACACACACACACACACACACACACACACACACACACACACAGAGCCAGAATAACCATCCACCAACTAAAGAACCAACTAAATAGGATACGGGCACACTACCCACACAATAGAAGATGATTCTGCGATTTCAGGGAGTTAAGGTTCTGATATGAGGGTTCTGTGGAGGAAACACTATATTGAGTTCAAGAAGATAATCAAATGGCCAACATTCCCAGGGCCTCATTAAACGGCAAATTGTATTGTTATGTGTCTAGTCCATGTATGCATCTTCCTCTTCTTGTCTCCCGTCCTCCCTTCCTCCCTCCCTTTCTTGGTCAGGGTCTTTCACTGAACCTGGAACTCACTTGCTAGCAACCCCCCAGGGACCCTCCTACTTTCAGTGTTGGAATTAAAGGTGCACCACCACATCCAGCTCCTTCCCCAAAAGGGTCTAAGGGATTGAACTCAGGTCCCCACGCTGTTCTTATAGAGACCTGAATTTGGTTTCACCCATGAGGCAGCTCACAGTCATCGGTAGCTCTAGTTCTAGTGGATTTGATGCCTTTTGACCTCCACCAGCCCAAGGCACACTAGAGGCGCACATACATACATGCAGGGTGTGGTGGTTTGAATGAGAATGGCCCCATAGACTAAGTGCTTAGTCCCCAGTTAGTGGGACTTTTGAAAGGATGGCGGATTGGGAGGTATAGGCTTGCTGTAGGAGGTGTGTCACTGGGGATAGGCTCTGAGGTTTTAAAAGCCCCCTCCCAGCCTAGTTTCTCTCTCTCTCTCCCTCTCCCTTCCTCCCTCTCCCTCCCCCACCCCTGCCTGTGATCAGGTTGTGAAGCTCCTAGTTACCACACTAGCATCATACCTGTGTACTTCTTGCCATGATAATGGATTAACCATTTAAAACTGAAAGCAAGCCTCCAGTTAAATGCTTTCTTTCATAAGAGTGGCCTTGGTCATGGTATTTCTTCAGAGCAATAGAACAATGTCTAAGACATGGGGAATGCACTCATATGCATAAAAAATAAAAATAAACCTTAAAAAAAGACAAATAGAAGCCAGGTATGGTGGCACAGGCCTATAATATAATCTCCAGAAGCTCAAAGTGAGAGTGGCCTGCCTTCCTGTAACCCCAGCACTTGGGAAGATCAAGGCCATTCCTTAGCTATATGAGACCCCAGAGAAAGGGAGGGAGGGACCTGATGAAAGGGAAGGAAAAGGAGAGAGGTACCACTGCATGTTCTAAGCCTCAGTTTACCCACCAAAGAAAAAGGTTGAGGAAAAGGCTAGCTCAAGCTTCTACAATCTGAATACATTTATAATCCCCAGTAATTTGCAGGTTCGAATCAGTTGTCCTGGTGACAGACACCCAGAGGACTCTGCTTTTCTGTAGGGATGCTGGCACATAGACACTAGAGAGCGAGGTCATATAAATGTCTCCTGTGTTGGGATGGGAGTAGGGGTTCTAATTTCTGCTCTCTGGATTCCTAGAACACCTGGCCTCTCCCTTCCATTCCGGATCTACAGGATCCACGGTAATATGCCTGGGAATGGTAGAGGAAGATCACCCAAGGTTCTCTCAAGCTCAGGGAGCACTGAGCACTGAGTGGTCATCAGCCAGCAAGGCAGAGTCCTCTTCAAGGGAGAAAGAAGCCCATCTTCTCTACTCCATTCTAGCCTGCGCAGTGAAAACAGACCCCCAAGCCTTCTGCTCTGAGGCTCACACACAGAGGAAAGTACACACTCCAGGAGCCATGAGAACACCACCCTTGAGCCCCAGAGAGGAGTCAGGGCTGTACTTACAGAGAGGGCTAAGACCCCATTATGTATGCTGTTATTCCCCGCTCCAGACCTCAGTTTTCCCATCAATTAGATGGGGTTGGAAGAAGGGGCCTTCAAGTTATTCCAAGGTCTTTCCTATGCTAAGATATAACGGCTGGGGCTGGAGAGATAGATAACTCAGTGGTGAGCACTGGCTATTCTTCCAGAAGTTCCCAGTACCTAAGTCAGGTGGCTCACAACCACCTGCAACTCCACTTCCAGGCATGTGACTCTCTCTATCATAGCCTCTATGGGCACTCACTCTTGTGTATACCCACCCACCTACACATACACAGAAATACAGTTTTGGAAATTAAAGACATGCGGAGGGGCCTGGGGATGAAGCTCAATTCTGTGCTTAGCATACATAATGTACTAGGTTTGATCACCAGCACCAAGCCTGGCAATGGTGGCACACACCTTTAATCCCAGCACTCCGAAGGCAGAGGCAGGCAGATCTGAGAGTCTGAGGCCAGCCTGGTCTACGGAGTGAGTTCCGACCAGTCAAGGATACATATTAAGATTCTGACTCAAAAAGAAAAGCAAACAAACACATTTGCATATGCCCATACTGGTGTGACCAAGACAAAGACGTAGAAGACAGGAGACTGTGGGACATTATTTCTAGAGTGGACATGTTTCCCTGCTCAGTAATCTCCTTTCAGAATAAAAACAAGGAGGGAAAGAATTTTTTGTTTGTTTGTTTTTAGGTAATATGTACCAGGGTCATTTGTCTTCTGTAGTTTATATTCCCAAATTGAGGCTAAAAATTAAACTGAAAAAGAAAACTTAGCTGTTGAGGGAAAAGAACAACAGAGGTTGGTTAATCCCACCCCATTCTTTAAATTCAGTCACTTAGAGATCTGGAAGAAGGAAAAAAATGTAACCAGACATCCGTGTAACATTTAATTCTCCAGGCAACAGCCACAATGGGAGGTTATCTCCCTTCCTGAAGGGGAGGGTGTTTCTCTCTTCTTTCCTTGAAGGTATTTTTCCTCAGAGACTGTAGAAAGTGCAGACCTATGAAAAACAAAAACCTGGGGCTGGAGAGATGGCTCAGCAGTTAAGAGCACTGACTGCTCTTCCAGAGGTCCTGAGTTCAAATCCCAGCAACCACATGGTGGCTTACAGTCATCTGTAATGAGATCTGATGCCCTCTTCTGGCTTGTCTGAAGACAGCTACACTGTGCTCATATAATAAATTAGTCTAAAAATATTATTTATTAAAAAAAAAAAACCAAAAACCTGGTTTGCCAATATTTCCTCCCCATTCCCCTGTTTGATCAGGTAAGGAGAATAGAGAATTTAAAGACACCTACCTGCCAGGCTGTCACTTGAAAAAATGAGAACAATTTATCTTAGGGTTTACCTAGGAGAGGATATCAGGGCAGAAATAAGACTCGGGCTCTGAGCTTGGTCCTAAGTCAGGGATGGGGGAGAGGGACTAGAAAGTACTTTTCTGATGGGCCTAGGGGTGTGTCCTCTGCTACTTAATCTTAGTGATCATTCATAAATGCTTTTAGGGACTTGGGAATGTGCCCTGTGACTCGTTCGCTGTGTGCCCAATGCTGTGGGTTAGATCCGCATCACTATATAAACCCATGAAGGCAATTCAAGCTCTGAAGTGTATGATCATTCCCAGAAACACAGTGAGTCTGAGGCAAGCATGGGGTTTATAAGACTGTCAGGGAAAAAAGGAAGGAAGGAAGGAAGGACAGAAAGAAGGAAGGAAGGAAGGAAGGAAGAAAGAAAGAAAGAAAGAAAGAAAGAAAGAAAGAAAAGACAGACAGACAGACAGAAAGAAAGAAGAAAGGAAAGAAAGGAAGGAAGGAAGGACGGAAGGAAGGAAGGACAGAAAGAAAGAAGGAAAGAAAGAAAGAAGGAAAGGACAGAAAGAAAGAAAGAAAGAAAAGACAGACAGACAGACAGAAAGAAAGAAGTAAGGAAAGAAAGGAAGGAAGGAAGGACGGAAGGAAGGAAGGACAGAAAGAAAGAAGGAAAGAAAGAAAGAAAGAAAGAAAGAAAGGACAGACAGACAGACAGAAAGAAAGTAAGGAAAGAAAGGAAGGAAGGAAGGACGGAAGGAAGGACAGAAAGAAAGAAGGAAAGAAAGAAAGAAGGAAAGGACAGAAAGAAAGAAAGAAAGAAAAGACAGACAGACAGACAGAAAGAAAGAAGTAAGGAAAGAAAGGAAGGAAGGAAGGACGGAAGGAAGGAAGGACAGAAAGAAAGAAGGAAAGAAAGAAAGAAAGAAAGAAAGAAAGAAAGAAAGAAAGAAAGAAAGGACAGAAAGAAAGAAGAAAGGAAGGAAGGACAGAAGGAAGGAAGAAAGAAAGAAAAGACAGAAAGAAGGAAGGAAGAAGTAAGGAAAGAAAGGAAGGAAGGAAGGATGGAAGGAAGGACAGAAAGAAAGAAGGAAAGAAAGAAAGGACAGAAAGAAAGAAGAAAGGAAGGAAGGAAAGGAAGGAAGGACAGAAAGAAAGGAAGGAAGGAAAGAAGGAAGGAAGGAAGGAAGAAAACAAAAACTCTAATTCTAGTGCTGGAATCTCACCCCAGTCAGGTGCATTTTGTGTAGCTGTTTGGGTGGAAGCAGCAAAGCTCTGTCTTCAGAAAGCACTCTGGAAAGGGCTTCTTATCTCCAAGGCAGAAGCACCTGGGGCTCCCTCCCCTCCTCCTCCCTTCCCTCAGGCTCCAGGGTCAGGAAAGGAAGCTGTGTCCACAAGGACCTTTGACCCCAGCAGGGAACTTGCAAGCCTTCATTCTATTCCGAAGCTGTTCTCTTCTTTTGAAGACTTTTCTCAGAAGACATATTGGCTTCTCAAACCATTTTCCCCACTTCTAAAACCAGCCACCAGGTTTGGTGACCAGGATACCCCTGTGTGGCATGACATGCTTGTGACACTTCTTACCCGAGTCCTTCTGCTGCCAAGACACTCCTTGGACTTTGCCCAGGAAATGGTGGTCCAGAGGTTCAGTAAGAGATTTTGATTTATAGATATAGGTCAACATAATAAACATGAATAACTAAAGAGAAAACCTTTCAATAAGTTAAAAAGGTCTCGAATGGCATGTTGTTGTTTTTTTAAACTGTGATTTTAATATACAACCCATGCTAGCCACCAGCTCCTGATCCTCCTGCTTTGGCCCCGGGAGTGCTGAGATCCCCGATGTAATTATATCTGGCTCATAAAAACTGCTTTTTAAAATTAGACCGAAATCTACAGTTTGACTTGAAGGATAAAGTATTTAATTCTGCAGCCATACCACCCTGAAGGCATCTAATATTATCTGATCTCAGAAGTTAATTGAGGCAGGTCCTGGTTAAGTGCTCGGGTGGGAGGTATGTTGAGAAGACACCTAGTATAGTAACCATTAATAAAAGCGAAGGAAAAAGGATATATCCAACATAATGCTTAAAATGTAAGGTCAAAAGGGAAGGCACAGGCAGACAAGAAGTATCCTGAGAGCTGAGCAGAGCCCCGCCCCCACCCTCAGGATCCCAGAACCCATACGGTTAAAGGATAGAACTATAAAAATTTCTCCTCTGATCTCTAAATGTATGCATGGCTAGTACAGATTCACACGAATAAATAGATGTAATAATAGAATAAATAAATGTAATTAATAATAGAATTAATTATTGGTCCCGGAGTACAGCCCAGTGGTAGGTAGCATACTTGGTTAGCCTGCTCAAGGCTCTCAGATCTTACATGCTATACACCATAAATATAAATACCATAAAATATAGCTAAATGTCTGAGGGAGGAAAAATATTGCAGTATATGGCTGCTAAATGATTCATAAATTATGTCTCTTCCAATGGATGGGACAAATATCTCAAAGAGAAATGTACGGCAGACATAATAGAATTACAAAGACATTGTAAAAGACAAACAGACATTTTAGATATTTCCTCATGTTAGTCATTATAAAGCACAGAATGTTTAACCGAGCTAATGGTAACCTATAATCCTAGCACTCCGGGAGGCTGACACAGGAGGATCACACGTTTGAGGCCAGGCTAGGCTCCTTAAAGCCTGGGACCACATCTTTGAAGAAAAAAAAAAACAAACAAAAAAAAATAAGAATAAAATCAAATTTTGAGGACTGATGACAAAGAAGCGTAGAGGTAAAGAACACTTCTTACTGCTCTTGCAGAGGACCCACACTCAGTTCCCAGCACCCATGTCAGGCAGTTAGTTCATTCACAACCAGGGTTGGGGAGACGGCTTAGTGAGTAGTACATTTGCCATGCAAGCATGAGGACCTGGGTTGGAATCCCCAGAACCCACGTAAAGCTAGCTGGCAGTAGCATCTGTAACAATTCTTCTGTGGTGTGATGGTAAATAGAGACGGGAGAGTCCTACGAGATTATGGCAAACAACCGAGACTCCCTCTCGAACAAGGAAGAAGGTGAAGTCAGACACCCACTGTTGTCATCTGACATGTGTCTATATGTGTATGTACACATGGGACTAATTATAAGAATGACCCTCATAGGCTCACGTATTTGAATGCTTAGTCACTATTTGAAAGGATTAGAAGGCATGGCCTTGTTAGAGGAAGTGTGTCACTGGAGGTGGGCTTTCATGCCAAGCAAAATGTCTTTCCCTCTCTGCCTGCAGATCAGGATGTAGCTCTCTACTGCTTCTCCAGCACCATTGCTGCCATGCTTCCCACCGTAGACTAAAACCTCTGAAACTGTAAGCCAGTCCCAATTAAATGCATTCTTTTCTAAGAGTTGTTTTGGTCATGGTGTCTCTTCACAGCAAGAGGACAGTGTCTAAGATACTACACAAAGATTTTTATTAAAGAAAAAAATCAAATCTCAGGTTTTTTACTAATTGTGAAAACTGGGAACACCTGACTTTGAGAGGGACTCTGAGATGCACAGGGTTGGCTGGCATGAGACACTCTGCCAAGAAAAGAATGTGTAACATTTTAACACTGTAATTCTATGTTAGGTATGTAACTAAAAAAAAAAAAATCAAGATGTATGTGCAATGTTTGTCAGTGTTTAATTTCTAGACAGCCACTGAACTATATAGTCCTCAAAGTTTAATTTTTAAAAAATGATTACATTTATTTGTATGTGTGTGCACATGCCCAAGTCATGGCACACATGTAGAGGTCAGAGGAGAGTTGGAAATCAGTTCTCTCTTTCCACCATGTGGATCCTGGGAATTGAACTGAGGTTATCAAACTTCCCTGTTGAGTCATCTCATTGACCTTTAATGTGTAATTTCTAACAACAACAAAAAAAAATGACTGCCTACAATATAAAACACTAGAGTAACAGAGTTTATGGTATAAAACTCCGTGATCCCAATTTTAAAACATGCATATATAAAATACGTAGACAGTGATCCCAATTTTAAAACATGCATATATAAAATACGTAGACAGTCAGTGGCCAGGCTGGCAGGATGGCTCAGCATACAGGTAAAGACTGCTAGCCTGACAACTCCCACTGCCAGGACCCATGTGGTGGAAGGAGAGCGCTGACTTCTGAGAGTTGTCCTATGACCTTTGCATGTGTGCTACAGCAAGAGTTATAACACACACACACACACACACACACACACACACACACACACAGATGATATTAGAGGGGATTTAAATTTGATTTTTCTTTGGATTTTCTGTCTTTTTCTTCTGTTTTTTTAAGCTTTCTTGAGTTTCAATTGGATTTTTTTAAAAATTTGGCAGAAACATGCAAATTAGCAACAATGAATATGTTTTTAACATATTGACTGGCTATGGTCACGCAGTAGTTACTACAGAGAGGAAAGATAGAATGTGAATAATAACTTTTTTAAAGACAGGGTTTTTATGTAACTATGGCTGTCCTAGAATTCACAATGTAGACCCAATCTCAAACTCATAGAAATCGCCTGTCTCTGTTTCCTGAGTGCTGGAATTAAAGGTGTATGGTCAAATAACTCACTACTATAATTCCAATAGCTTTCTCCCTTTCTTTTTCCCTCCCTCCCCCCCTCCCCCCCTCCCTCCCTCTCTTCTTTCTTTCTTTCTTTCTTTCTTTCTTTCTTTCTTTCTTTCTTTCTTTCTTTCTTTCTTTCTTTCTTTCTTTCTCCCTGACCCTTCAGTTTTTTGAGACAGGGTTTCTTTATGTAGCCCCGGCTGTCCTAAAACTCACTCTGTAGACCACACTAGCCTCAAACTCATAGAGATCTGCCTGTGTCTACATCCAAAGTACTAGGATTAAAGGTGTATACCACCATCAACAGCTTGAGAGACTTCCTTCCTTCCTTCCTTCCTTCCTTCCTTCCTTCCTTTCTTTCTTCCTTCCTTCCTTCCTAAGATAGGGGTCTCAAGCATCTCAGGCTATCCTCACTATGTAGCTGAGGATGACCTTGAACTCCTGACCCTCCTGCCTCTCAGAGACCTAGGATTACAAGTATGTACCACCACATTTGATTTATGAGGTACTGTCAACCAAACCCAGGGCTTCCTGCATGCTACTCAAGTACTCTGACAACTGACCTATGTCCCAGCCCTTCTAAACAATGTCAAAGCAATCTATATTTTCTGTAATAAACATCTATTATTTTACTAGTGTCAAAACAATGCACTTGCAAAACCTCACAAGAGACAATTTGGGATGCCCAGGGGGCGGGGGGTTTCCACAAGAACCATGGAATCATAGATACATAACCAAAAGTCTCTAGGGACAGAGGGAGTGTGGCTCTGTGATAGAGCACTAGCCTATCGTGCAAGGCTTCTCTGTGCAAGGGTCCGATTTCTATTGTTGTAAAATAATAAATCCATAAATATCCAAAGGGAATATACTAAATTAACACAAACAGATGGATGGAACCACAGAGTGGGCCTTTTTCCCTCTTTTTAACCTCTTTGATGGATGAAGAAGAGGATGTTCTTTTAAATGTGTTAGTAACACCTCATATGCTAGTATAACACCTTCTAACAAGGGCTAAATAACAGCGGAGGGGCATGGTGAGCACAACTAAAGAAAGGCCTAAGAAGGGGAAGGGGACAGACACACAGTGTCCCTGTTCAGTCAGCAACAACACCTCACAGCACTCGCTCAGCAGCTCACATGGGACATGGCCCCAAACAAGACCCACATGGGTTCAGTGGTCTCCTTTCTCCACTCTCAAATTTTAAGAATCAGGAAGGGGAGTGGGGGAGAGTGATGGACTGATGAGGAGACTGGTGAGGAAAGAGATGGCTCAGAGAGAAAGCTGGCGGCATTCAACCGTCAATGAGTCAGAAAGGACAATGACAGGAGCCACTGCGCAAACACCAGGGACTGCTTCCAGTTGGCTAATCACCTGCTCTCAATGGCCATCATGCCACCACAGGAGGAGTAAGTGTGCAGCCCACAGGGCTGAGGCAGTGCCTTCCTCGGGGACAGGCCAGCAATGGCAGGGGCATATTCCACGCAAAGGTAGCCTGGCCACTTCCATTTGTTATGAGTTCTAGACATTGGCAAGGTCAAATCCAGTAGGCAATTCTACAGAATGGAGGCAGCTTTTATGAGGGCTCGGCTGCCCCTCCCAGATTCCAGCCCATAGCAGAGCAACCAGTGCACTGGATGGTGGAACCAGATTCTTTATGAGGCAATCCAGGAGACAGGGCTAAAGCTGGTCCCATCATCGTGACAGAGACCAACAAAGCCCTGTCTGCCAGGGTACCGCTGGGGAGGGTGTCCAAACAAACAAAACACTCAAAAGGGGGATCATGGGGTGGTGAGATGGTTGGCTGAGCAGAGGCACTTGCTTCAAGTCAGTGACTTGAATTCTACATAGTGAAAGAGAACAAGCCCCTTTGACTTCAAGTACACACCATATACAAATGTAATCACTCCCGCATACATACACTTATACATAACGTAATCACACATGTACAAACACTCCTACATATACAGACATCATAAAAAGACTTTAAAGAGTACTAAATCCTAGACAGAGTACAAGCCTATAGTCTCAGCACTCAGGAAGTTGAAGCAGAAGTATCTTGAGTTCCATGCTAACCTGGGCTACCCAGCAAGACTCCAACTCAAAACACAACAAAGACTGGAAATGCTGATGGTTGCACAACTGTTATCAAGCCAGGTAGGTCACTTACCTTCACCCTCTTAAACGCCCCTCTAAAATCAGACTTTCTCCTTCTACACAAGAAACCACCGAGGCCCTGAGAATAAGAAGCGGCAGGTCACCGAGCTAAAGCCACCAAGGGCAGCCGCTCTCCAGCAGGTGGAAGCCAGATTCTGAGCCGGGGAGGACCTGGGTCAGCTGTTACTCCATAAGGGACAGCAGATCAGGTACCAAAAGCACCATACGGTATTAGCAGCCATCAACAACTGAGTTCTGGAGGCACATGAGGAATGCTCGAGATGACCCACCGTTGGCTTGCCCTCCCTTCTTTTCTTCCCCTTTCTCAAGAGTCTTATTCTGTTGTTCAGGAACAGATGGAGTAGGACTATAGGCCCACAGTACACTCCCAGTTCAGTTTTCAGTAGTTCTATTACCCACAGAAATCATGGGCCTTGCACATCCTCTGCTGACTATCCCACTTGTCCCCTGCACCCAGGTTACAACTCTGCGGAGGCCTCTACCTTGATTGAGGTATGTCAGGGTCTCTTCATGTAGCTTCACCGCTGGAGAGGTGGCGGCACACAGCACATACTGTAGGGGCGGCAGGCGGGCCCCGTTCTCAGGAGACAGCTGTGGCTCCTCCTGTTTGAAGATGGGCAGAGCCAGCACATCACTGTAAAACACAGGAAGCAACAGTCAGGAACAAAGCCCAGGAACGTGGAGCAATAGTGGGTGAGACAGATGCAGGTCATGGTAGCAAAGACAACTTCAGAGTCCAGCATGGCACGCTGACTGGCTTAGCTCCTCATCCACACAGCCCAAATCCAAGATGCAACCATTACTATATGATCCTAGCTTCATCCTCTGGCTCCCATGATCCGTTCACCCAAGGCCTAGAAGAGTGAAGTGTAAAGTTGTCTCCTGCCTCCCAAAACCTAAGTGACATAAACCAGCAGCAAGTGACTTTAGAAGCTATTTCTTGGGCCGGAGAGATGACTTGGTGGTTAAGAGCACTGGCTACTCTTCCAAAGGTTCCATGTTCAGTTCCCAGCAACCATAGTGGCTCACAACCATATGTAATGGAAGCTGATTCCCTCTTCTGGTGTGTCTGAAGACAGCAACAGTGTACTCACATACATAAAATGAATAAAATCTTTAATTAGAAAAAAGAAGCTCTTTCTTTCTTCCTTCTTTCCTTCCTTCCTTGCTTTCTTTTCTTATTTCCTTTCTTTTTTTCCCCCAGGAGAGTGATCAGTGCTCAAGGACTGAACCCAGAACCCTGTGCATGCCAGACAAGTGCTTTACCACTGAGGTATGCCCCTAGCCATGGGCACCTCATTTCTCTCTGTAAGCACTCACACAAAACATCTTCCAGAACAACCATCTGAACTATTTTATTCCTTTTTTAGATCATTTATTTATTTAGTGGATAGGTGGGTGTGCAGATGTGCGCATCAAGGTCATGTGGAGAGGTCACAGGATAACTTGCAAAATCCAGTTCTTCCCTTGCATGTGGGTCCCAGGGACTGAACCCAAGTCATGAAACTTGGCACCTTTACAAACTAAGCCACCTCCCCAGCCTCCACTTGTATTCTTGAATCAACTCTTCTATGTATCAGCAGTTGGCAGTACTCTATAACTGTAAACTACACAACAGAAGATCCATTGGCTTTCTTACCAAGATGGCCACACACCTTCATCTCTTCCAAAAAGGGGACAACTCGCCTGTCTTGTTTTGTTTTTTTAACATGTATGTATATATTTACTTAGCTATCTATTTGTATGTGTCCAGGCACATGTGTATGTGAACAAGGGCACACACCCGCACATGCACACACATCAACATCAGGGGACAACTTTTAGGAGCTGGTTCTCTCCTGCTACCCTGTGAGCTCCTGGGATTGAACTCCGGTCATTAAATTTGGTAGCAAGCACCTTTTACCTGGTGATCCTTGTTGCAGGCCCATAGCTTCCCCTTTTAAAGGTCATAACGAACTCTCCAAAATACTATGAGGATAGAAAACCTTGATTTCAGTTTTCTTACCCAAGTTGCAAATCTTAAAATATCCAAAATGCTGTTTCCTTCACCTCTAAATAATGCTTCCTACACCAAAAACATCAGCCCTGCACTGGGGAGATGTAAATCTGTAAATCACTTGCTTTATAACATGACCTCAATCTCAGAGGCCATGGCCTACAAAAGCTGAGTAGTTATTGTGTACGATCTACACATCTCCTACTGCTGGGGAGAAGTGACAGGGTGACCCATGAGGCTCACTGGCCAGGCAGTTTAGTTTGCTTGTCAAGTTCCAGACCAGGAGCTCCAACCTCAAAACACAAAGTTCGTGTGGTACCTGACGAACATTATTGAAGTCTAGTTGGCAGCTTTGGTGGCCCTTGCCTTTAATCCCAGCTCTTAGGAGACAGAAGCAGGTGGATCTCTGTAAGTTCGAGGCCAAGCTGAGTGAGTCCCAGGACATCTGGGGATACATAATGAGACCCTGTCCAGGTTGGGGATTTAGCTCAGTGGTAGAGCGCTTGCCTAACAAGGCCCTGGGTTCGGTCCCCAGCTCCGGGGGAAAAAAAAAAAGAAACCCTGTCTGGAAAAAAAAAGAAACAGCCCCCTCCCACACACAATGCTCACACACACAATGCTCACACACACACACACACACACACATCAGCCTCCAATCACCCTATTACAGAGGAACTTGTTTTTAGACTTCTTCAAGAAGGTAGCAGTATGTTGCCCAGGTTAGCCTTGAACACCCAGGCTCAAGGAGCTGTCCCACCTCAGCCTGCCTGGACTTCAGATGGGTGTCCTTACACAGAACAATAAAATCCCTGAGGATCAGAATGACCTACAGGCAGGTGAGACTCCCTTAAAGATTCTAAATTGCCACAGAAACAACTACCAAAAGATGCCCCGCCCTATCTTGATGACCCTCCTCCCATCATGGGCCTAGGCTCTGAATCAGATCAGCTGACCCCGCTTCACTGCACTGTCGCCAGTACGATTTGTTCCCTGTACAGCATCATAAATGAGTGTCTATGAAATAAAACCCAGCACACACCCCAACAGTATCTAACAAATTCTCAGAAAGCTTGCCTTTGGGCACACCTGGAAGACATTCCCTGTATATTTTTTCCCTGCTATTCCTGTCGGTGGCCCAAAGTAGGGAGAGTGCAGGGCTGGCCAGCTTCACCTTTGCCAGAAACAAATCTTTTTACCCTTTTCCAGCCTGAGCAGTTATTAAGGAGCACAGAAAAAAGTAAGCCATCCCGCTCCCCTGAGAATTGCATAATTTCATGTTTGCCCAGACCATGTAAGTTAATAACCCATGCACTGTTACTTTTAAATTAAAAAAAAAAAAAAAGAGGGGGTGTGTATTAAAAGCCATCATTCAACAGTAACTTGTTTCTGGCCTGGTGTCCTTATTTGCCAAGGAATAAAAGTCACCAGAACATCAAACAGAGAGGAGAGGGAGGGACTAAAGGCCATCCACTGTTCATTGAAATCAGCTTGCAGAATTCTTAGCAGGACAAAAAAATGATAATAAAAAAGGAGGACTGGAAGTTATCAAAATGGAAGAACAAGTGTAAGGCGCAGGGTTCAGCCCAGCACTGCAGAAAAATAAAAATAATAATAATAATAATGGAAAATTAATTTTAAAATTTTTTAAGAAAAAAAAAAAGGACAGCAAAGAAAAATATCCTTGCTCTAACGCAGGGCACAGGGCTCAAAGAGGTCAAATTACTTGAAGGTAAAAAAAAACAAAAATAAAAACAACACCAGTTTCCAGTGGGGAGTACCCACGTCTTTACCCACTGCTTCCTCAAAGCACCCAAAGAAACAGTGTGGCTTTGTAGCAGCTCTCAGCCTCAATGTTTGCCTTCCTCCTTTCATGCTAAGTCAAAATCTTAAAACTATCTGTACTGGCTCACAAACTTCCATCTCAGGCACAGTTACAAAAACCACACCTCTCCTCTAACAACGAGGATGTTTTATGCAACTAGATTTCAAATAAGATTACTTCAGCTCAAGGTCACCTTCAACTTCATTTTTAAAATAGGATGAGATAGATACCTAATGGCCACTCACTACAATCCAAAAGAAACTGCAGGTAGCTCTATAGAGTGTTATACAGTTAGCATATATTTATTCTGTAGCAATTTTAACTGTGGGCTTTGCATTACCTCAACACCACTGGGGTCTGCAGTCCCAAGACCCTAGATTGATTGCCACTTTCGATTGTTTGGAGTTTAAAAACAAAACAAAACAACAAAAATCCCAGAAGATACACCAGTGAAACCTGGTCATTCTTTAGCTTTCTAAGAAGGGGGAATGCCTTCCTAGAAGAGTGCTGGACATACATGAATCAAAAGCCAGGAAGAAAAAAAAAAAAAAAAAAAAAATCCAAGAGGGGAGACTTGGGGGTCCAAAGAAGCACTTAAGGTTCTGTAGTTAGGGCTGACAGCCCCTGGGATGCCTTCTTGAGCCCACATCAAACACCCTTTGGGTTAAGTAAGGCACATATAATAAACTGTGACTAGGATGAAAATAAAGACAGGTTGAAGCTGGTTCTGGCGAGTTCAGAAAAAGAAATGCCTATTAGCCCTCCAGCCAGCTGCACCGCAGCGGGGGGCGGGGGGGCGCAGAACCTGGTAGTCACTGAAGCAAAGTGGGGAGGTGGGGGAGGCTCTACTTCCTAAAAGAGGGAGTTCAGAGAACTTTGCAAAATCCCGCGGGACCCTCTTCCCTTGAAGCGCGCTAGCGAAATCCACGCAGAAGAGAAGATCCAGGCCTGAGGACCATACCAAGTTCACCCCCCCGAGCAGAGGCGGCCATCCCATGAAGCCCGAGCCCTTAGGGTTCGCTTAGATCGGCTCCCGCTATCCACCTGTGGGCAAAGAGCCGGGCCTGGCTTCCCGGGACACTCCAGCTCCTGGTGGATGAGGTAAGTTTATTTCTGCGACTGGAGTGGAGAAGGGAGAGGAAAGTCTACGAGACCCGGTCAGGGACACATCGAGCCTTAGAGAGACCTCTGAGAGGCGCCCCGCGGGCATCAGCATATCCCCAGCGCAACCCCCAATCATACACCAGGGGTCTCCCGGAGGGCCCTTCCCTGGAGGCCGCACTGGTCAGTCAGCGCTTGGACCCAGATCGTAGGCAGGTGTTGCCGCGTCTTACCGCAAGTAGCTGCCAGAGTTGTGCTGGTTGTAGTGTTCGGGCTGCGTATGCCAGAACAGCATGGCTGAGGATCCCGCAGCACCGGCCGGGGCGTGGCACCGAGCTGGAAGCGGCAACCTGGCCGCTGTCCACCCCAAAGCAGCACTCGAACCGGAGTGGGCTGCGGCCGACGCCTTTTATGGGCCGTCAGGTGGGCGTGGCGTTAGGGGGAGTGGTTATTGCAGGCCCGCCCCCACGGCTGGCACGGCGGGAGGGCGGTGCTGAGACGCACCTGCCTGAGCTGTGCCTTTCTCTTGCTTGTCCACTGACCCCAGGGACACGGTCACTCTCGCTGTGGCCTACTTGCTACTCAGTTTGCACGCTGAACCCAAGGCAGTTGCTCAGAGCCCGTTTGGCCAGGAGTACCTGAACACTCCCCTTAACGTTTTTTGCTTTTCCTTTCACTGGACACTGATGTTACAGATTTTTTTTTTTCCCTGTTGCTTTTACTTGTCTTTAACTCCATGGCTAGCTCACCTAGCATATCATACATAAAGTTGCCTAGCATAGACAAAGCCTCCTAGACTCTAAGCCCAGGTGTGCTAGAACTGGGCTTTAATCCCAGCACTGTAACGAGGCAGGAAGATCAGAAGTTCAAGGTCATCTTCTGCTACACAGTAAGTTAAATACAGGAGACCTTCCTATAAAATAAAATAATAAAAATAAAATAAACTTAAAAGAGATGCCTTGGCCTCTTTCTTACTCAGAGCCCAGAATTAGTCTTTAGTCTGAGTTGGGATGTGCTAGGAAACATCTGAAAAGAAAGTAAGTTTGGACAGATACCACAAGGTTTGTGATAGCCCTGCTTTGACAAACGGGGCTTGTGTGACATACAGAAGAGTTTAGGAGATGGGGTGGAGAAGTGTCCAGGTATCAGAGACACAGGAGGCAGGGAGGCACTAGGATTGTTTTTAAGTCTCTCTGTCTCTGTCTCTCTGTCTCTCTGTCTCTCTCTCTCTCTCTCTCTCTCTCTCTCTCTCTCTCTCTCTCTCTGTGTGTGTTGGGGAATCACTGTATCTCGGTGTGTGTGGAGTGTAAACAACTTTTAGAAGTCATTTCTTTTTCTTCTACCCTGGGATGTGCCCGCCACCTTTCTGCCCCTTTAAGATTTTGAATGTTGTTGATAATTGGCTCTTGAAAAGGTGAGTCTAGCTGAGTGTGCCCATGGGCAGATGGGCAGGTAGAAAGGTACACAGTTCCTAGAGGTGGACCCACAGGGTAATGTGTGAGGACCTCCCTCAGCAAGGCATACATTCTGCTTATGGGAAGTAATTGAATGAGTCTGCAGAGATTCCCTGGGCCTACAAGTCCTCCCTCCTGTACTGGCAGCCCTGCACTCTCCCCAGTCAGGATGCTGCTCTGTGAGAAAACCTGTGTGACTCCCTGCCTGCCTCTCCAGGGACCACCTCAGCTGCTCTGGATGCTCTTAGAGGTCACATGTCTCAAGGGTTGGGCTACATTCCTGTAGCTATCACACCCAACTCTGTGGATGTGTGACAAAGCAAAGGCCATTTAGTCCCAGAGCATTCATGGGAGAAACTGGAAGAAGTGATCACCTCTCCCCTTCCCAGCTCTCTCCCAGATACTGATACTAAAGAATTCTCTAGTCAACATCCTGACAACTAAGTTCTCCATCAGGGACCAGAACAGGGACATGCTTTCAAGAGGAGAGCACCCTCTGAGCTGGCCCTCCCAGAGGGTCCTATCATTCTATCAGTCGACAAGCAGCAGATGACAGAGGGAGGGAAGTATCATCAGGGAGGTAAAGTAAAACACCATGTGTGTGGTGGTGTTGAGACTGGACTCTGGGATGACTATGACTTTGAAGCTCTCCAGGGTGTGTGATTGGGTAGCAGTGAGGCGGACTAGCAGCCATGAATGTAGGAATGCCCTCCAGGTACATATCAAGTGCTAACACTTGGAGAAAGGGAGCCCACAAAGACAAACTCACGCCAAGGGCTCAGACTTCACTGCCGAGATGTCAGGTGTGACCTGTACTGGGGTTAATCTACCCCAGGTTGTTATACCAAGTTTCTATATTGGTTCTCACCCCTTCCCTTCCAACTGGGCTCCTCTCAGACTTACAACAGACATAATGCTAGACGAGATTCAGCCAGATCCGTAGGGTACCACAAAGACTCCCTCTGTCCCAGCCCTAAAATAAATCTGTTGGAGAGGAACTGCTTTCTGGCATCCAGCAAACCTTCAGGGCTCCAGTAAATACAAAGATCTGTGGAAACCCCCTCCAAACAGCAAGCTGAGGTGGGAACCAGGGTGCCTGCCCTAAGAACTTGAAACTGGGAATAATAAGACTTAGTTTGAGGGGAAGAGGAATGTGGATTCTTTTGTCCAAGTGTGTGACAGGTGACCACAAAACTTCTCTCTCCCGAGGGCAAAGGCAGCCTTTTGATTCCTGCTGGGAGATAATGATGAATTTGAGCTTTTGACTTCTCGCTCTTGGGGGCAGGGGGAAACAATTAGTCTAGTTACAGGGAGGACAGATATGAAGAGGAGCTACCTCTTTCTGGTCTCTATTTTGTAAATATCTGTGATTTGCATAGATGGGAATACTGGTCTTTAAATCTTTTTTTATTTGCAGCAGTGGGGCATGGCTTTCGGAGGACAACTTGTGCGGACTCAATTCTCTCCCTCTAGCAAGTGGGTTCCAGGGTTCTAGCCCAGACTGTCAATCTTGGAGACAGTCACCCTTACCCAGTAATGGTGAGCCATCTCACCAGCCCAGTGGCTAGAATCTTCTTGACACATTCTTCCTCCTACTAAGAGCCTGGGGTTCTGAAGGTAGACACCATAGCCAGAGTTCTCTTCACCTGGTCCTGGAAAAGAAAACTTGATCAACATATGTCTGCCCCGAGAATCAACCCGAAGGCCCCTCAAGAACAAAAGTAAGCCCCCCATTCTTGCAGAGTCTCTCATTTTATCACACAAGGGACCCCCAGTCTTTCTTGGAGGTCCCCATGACTCTGAAGCCTGCACTCTGAGAATATGATTTTTTTTTTTTTAGATATTCTTTTTTTTTCCTTTTTTTTTTTTGGAGCTGGGGACCAAACCCAGGGCCTTGCGCTTCCTAGGCAAGCGCTCTACCACTGAGCTAAATCCCCAACCCCGAGAATATGATTTGAATGGGCGAATAGGAGGTCATGGTGGCCTGGAAAGGAGCTGGGGTTTGGCTGGAGGAAGAATGTGTAAGCATTTTTATGGAATTACCAGGAGTTCAGGGGCCAGCAACTGTAGGAGAGTGGGGGAGGCAGTGGACAGGGGTCCAGTTAAGCTGTCATGCCTCTCGGTGGATGCCTTGGGGGACTCCAGAGACCAGATGCCAGCAGGGCACCAAGTGACCTATCCAGGATGGGACACATCAGCTGGGCATGTTAGCACGAAGTCATCACTTACAGCCAAGCCGATGAAGCCTCTTGGAGCTGTCAAAGATCTCTGAGTAAAGGTTCCTAAGCATTGCCAGTGACTCCTCTAGACTGTGCCCCTCTAATCCCTTGTCCAGTTACTTTAGCATTTGCAGTAGCAGGGTAGCTTCTCATAAGCTGGTTACAATTACTTTCTATTGCAAGGAACAGAAACCCAAAGTTAGGGCAGGCAAGACGATTTGGCAGTCAAAGGTGCTTGCTGCCAAGCCTGACCAGCTTGAGTTCTATCCCTGGGACCCCCACATGGGAGTAGGAGGAAACTTACCCATGCAACTTATCCTCTGACTGGCATGTGTACATCATGTCAATAGTGCACCACATATGTATACACAGAAACACAATAAATAATAGAATGTAATAAATAATAATAATAATAATAATAATAATAATAATAAAAGAAATCAGAAATAAGCATAAGGGACTGGGCACATAGCACAGTTGGTAGGGTACTTGCCGAGCATGCACGAAGCCTTCAGAACTCCATAAAACCAGCCACAGAGAGGCCTGGCTATAATCACAGTACTCTGGAGATGATGGCAGGAGAGTCAAAAAAGTTCAAAGACATCCTCAGAGAGTTTGAAGCCATCCTGAAATACAAGAGACGCTACCTCAAAAACAAACAAACAAACAAACAAAAACAAAAAACGTTTAAAGGACAGAGAAAGGTATCCCTGCATCGAGTTTTAGAAGTCAAGTTTTAGAAGTTTTTGCCGTAGTAACCCCTGCGCAAAGGGCCGCTGACCACTTAAAATATTACTAGCCTGAACCGAGACGTTCCGAGAGTGTGAAGCGCACACTAACATCCCAGACCCGTGTGAGCAAACAGGCACGGCGGTAGCTTGGTCGTGTAAGTTTAGAATGCACAAGACCCAGAGTCCATCTCCAGCCTGACCAAAAAAAAAAAAAAAAAAATCTGAACAAAAATCTGCGCCATAACCTGTCAGTGACTCACATACTAACCAAATAAGAGATCACTGCTCTTGGAAACAGGGTCTCATGTAGCCTAGGCTTAAGTTACCAAGGATCATCTTGAACTCCTGATCCTCCTGCCTCCGCTTCGCACTGGATCACAGACGGCTGCCACCACTGGCTTTATTACGGACTTCACGCACACTAGATTGGTACTACAGCAGCATCAGCAGCCCTAGAGGTCCTCATCCTTACAGGCGGCCATGCCCCTTGAGCAGGCCCAGCAAGCAGTCCTGGGTGGAGTTGGTTACATGCACTTTGGCACAGTGCTTTCCTGCCAGGGCCAAACAAGGAGCCTGTTATCAGCTTCGCCCCTCCTTTTGCAAACGTCCCTAGTTACAAGTGCCAGCCTCTGTGACAGAACATATGGAGCATCTATTCCTCAGGGACACAGAGCAGTGGGAGGGAAGTTTGAGGAGACTATAGTGACTCCCTCCCCAGGTCAGAGGAGGAGGGAGGAAAGGCAAGCGCTTCCCTTGCCTGTGCTCACGCACCTGGGGGTATCACTGTCCAACATCGTGGGTGTGAAATCACAGACTCATCCAGTCTGGTAAGGCTTGAGGGCAGTGCAGTCATACCTGGGTGGGTGAAGTCTGCCTAGAGAAACTAGGCCCCGCCTGTTGCTCTCAGATGAAAAGAGAAACTAGAAAGAAGCTGGAAGATGTTAGCAATGGGGACTCCCCAGTTCAAGAACCAAGTCAAGGCACTTCTAGTAGTAACAGTCGTATTTTCACTTATGTGTATGTGTGTGTGTGCCTGTGTGTGGTTATGGCATGTGAGTGCAGAGGCCAGACAAGGGCGACCGATCCCCTGGAACTAGAGTTATGTTGTTAGTGAGCTACCTTACGTGGGTGCTGGGAATCGAACTCAAGTCCACTGCAAGAGCAGCACAAGTTCTTCATGACGAACCATCTCTTCAGACAGCTCTCATATGCTTTTGAGCCACGGATCAGCTGAGGAACCTGGGTCTCCCAGGGAACCACAGTTCTCTTTTGTCCTTTGGGAGTTTTGGAAATTAACCTTGGCCCATTGGATAGCCTCTGCCCTGTCCACCATGAGTTTGGATCCCAGAAGAAACACCCCCACCCATCTAGGACTCCAGCTCCCAGCATTTTACATCCACAGGGTCAGTCCAGTTCTCACACATGTTGTTCAGAAGTATTATGGTGAGTGTGTAATATGATGGTTAATATTGCTGTTGAACTTGACAGGATCTAGAATCGCCCAGGACACAAGACACTGGCACATGAGTGAGGGAGTTTCTAGGTTGGATTCACTGAGCTGGGAAGGTGCTCCCCAGCTGTGGGTGGTGCTGTTCCATGGGCCAATGCCTTGTTGAAAGTGAGCTGAGCACCAGCGTTTGTCAACCCTTGCTTCCTGACTTCCTGATGAACACAATGTCCATGAGAGATCTCAAGCTCCTGCCACTATGTCTTCCTCATCATGGTGGACTGTGTCACCTCAAACTGTGAGCCTCCTTCCCTCCCTCCCTCCTCCCTCCCTCCCTCCCTCCCTCTCTTCCTTCCTTCTTCCTCTACTCCTTCCTTCCATTTTCATTCTTCCTTCCCTCCACCTTCTCCCCTCCCTCCCTCTCTCCCTCCTTCCCTCCCTTCCTTCTTTCATCTTCTCTTTTGTCTTCATTCCTTCCTCTGATTGCTTTTGCCAGGTATTTTGTCTCAACAGCGAGGAAAGTGAGTAGCACAGGATTCTCTGTACCTGTCCATGCTTGCACCACATAGTCCAGTGAGGGCTCCAAGATGCCCTCATTTGAAAGCTATGCCACTATGTAGGAACCAACTGGACAAAACACTACTATCATGATCTTAGGAGTCAGGAGGATGGCAAGTTCAAAAACACCTTGTCACGAAAAGAAAAAGTGAAGGAAAGAGAAAGAGAGCCATCCAGACATTTCTTATTGAATGTGCATCTTATCTCCCAGCCCCACCATGGATTCTCACTTAGCTCAGGCTGAGCTCAAATTGTCCTTGAACTCTATGATGCAGCCACCAATGACTTTGAACTCCTGATCCTTAGGCCTCCACATGCTTCATGCTGAGATTACAGGTGTGCACTACCACATTCAGTTTATGCAGTGCTGGGAGTAGAACTCTGGACTTCGTGTAGGCTAAGCAAGTACTCTATCCGCTGTTTATATTAAAAGATTTCATGTATGGGCTACAGAGATGGCTCAGTAGTTAAGGAAATGTGTGCCAGAGGGCATAAATAAAACAAAATAAAAGTAATTTTTAAAAAAGATATCTTGTTTTGTTTTGTTTTGTTTTGAGACAGGGGTTCTCTGTGTGGCCCAGGCTGTCCTGGAACTCAGTCTGTTGTAGACCAGGCTGGTGTCAACTTAGAGATTCACCTGTCTCTGTCTCCCAAGTGCTGGGGACAAAAGATAGCATCTATATTCACTGTTGCATAGGTCTTTATTGCGCATATATAGAAAAGAAGAGCAGAAGAGAGCCCACCAGAGACCCTGTTTTCTCAGTTCTCGGCTTAGTCCCTGCTCTTCCCAATCCTGTCTGTCTAACGTAGTCTGTTTATGTTGCTGGTTTTACAAATTGGGCTATGCTTTGAGCTAAGAGCACTGGGGGAGCCAAAGATGTTGGCTCACTCTTGTAGTCCCAGCATTTAGGAAACTGAGGCATAGGTCTCATTGTGTGTTCAGCATTGCCTGGGCTACAGAATGAGACACTGTTTCTCAGCAAAGAGAGGTGGGGGGAGGAGAGGGAACGAGACCTGGGCATGATGTCATCATACTCCTGTGATCCCAGACTTGCAAGGTGGAGGTATCAGATGTCTAAGCTAGCTTTGGCTGCATACTGAATTGCATTAGAGGCCACCATGGGCTAACTAAGACCCCCCTCCCATCTCCAAAAGGGAAACCCCATGAGGTACAATGAGCAGCAGTTAGTACAGAGACTCATAATTGGGCAAAGTTAAGAGTTCAGCCCCAAATGAGACATCTGTATCGACATCCTCTTCTACCCTCAGAGAACATTATGGAAGAAGAGAAGGCAGAAAGGATGTGAGAGCCAGGGGGTGGGAGAAATGTTGCCGTGAAATGCTGTCTTCTGAATAGGGCGTCCATTGCCGCTGCCCATGGGCTCATGGCAGCTGTCACTACCTACAGTAGATCCAGCCAGAGACCAATCAACATTAAGTGACAAAGGAAGAGGACAGATGTAAAGAGGAGAGGGGAGGTGTGTTGTGGGTAGCGGGGGAGGGGAGCTGGGGGTGGATAGAATCCATATACATTGTATACAGGCATGAAACGGTCAACTAATAAATGAAACTCTACAAATAAACCTTTCCTTTTAAGGTAAAACACAGGATAGACTCCCAACACATGTAATCCCAGCATTCAGTAAACGGAGGCAGGAGGATCTCCAGTTCAAGTTCTTCCTGGGCTGTGTATAAAGACTATCTCAACCTCCAACCCTCCAAAGGAGCTTTGTGTGACCATCACTCACCGAGTGCTGTACCGCTGTTTAATCTGAAGTCACTGATACTGTCCTTCCTCCTTATGACCCAGATTGGACTCCCTTAGTCCTTCAAGGAAATTTCACCAGCTTATAGGAGACACCAGCACATCATGAAATGGCCTACCACCAAGTTGTACCAAATGTCCAAACTGTGGAGACAGGAAATGTGGAAAAAAAAACCCTTGTATCTGAGACTCAGTGAGATCTGCTGACTCCGAAAATGTGTGTGGGGTTGGTGTGGGGTGGGAGGTTGCCCCCATTCCTTAGAATCAATTTTATGGGGGTGTCATGTAGTTCAAATTCATTATGTGGCTGACGATAACCTTGGACTCCGCGTCTTCCTGTTTCTACCTCTGAAGTGTTGGGATTACAGGTGTGACTACCATGTCAGATTTGTGAGGCGCTGGGACTGAGTCCAGGGCTTTGTGGGTACTGGGCAATCACTATCAACTGAGCCATACCCTCAGCCCTCAATTTGAATTTAAAAATAAATAAAAACAACAATACATTTTTTTTATTAACTTGAATATTTCTTATATACCTTTCGAGTGTTATTCCCTTTCCCGGTTTCCGGGCAAACATCCCCCTCCCCCCTCCCCTTCCTTATGGGTGTTCCCCTCCCCACCCTCCCCCTATTGCCGCCCTCCCCCCAACTGTCTAGTTCACTGGGGGTTCAGTCTTAGCAGGACCCAAGGCTTCCCCCTTCCACTGGTGCTCTTACTAGGATATTCATTGCTACCTATGAGGTCAGAGTCCAGGGTCAGTCCATGTATAGTCTTTAGGTAGTGGCTTAGTCCCTGGAAGCTCTGGTTGCTTGGCATTGTTGTACATATGGGGTCTCGAGCCCCTTCAAGCTCTTCCAGTTCTTTCTCTGATTCCTTCAACGGGGGTCCCATTCTCAGTTCAGTGGTTTGCTGCTGACATTCGCCTCTGTATTTGCTGTGTTCTGGCTGTGTCTCTCAGGAGCGATCTACACTTCTGCACTTCTTTGCTTCATCCATCTTATCTAATTGGGTGGCTGTATATATATGGGCCACATGTGGGGCAGGCTCTGAATGGGTGTCCCTTCAGTTTCTGTTTTAATCTTTGCCTCTCTCTTCCCTGCCAAGGGTATTCTTGTTCCCCTTTTAAAGAAGGAGTGATCATCCGTCTTGAGTTTCATTTGTTCTAGGCATCTAGGGTAATTCAGGCATTTGGGCTAATAGCCATTTATCAATGGGTGCATACCATGTATGTCTTTCTGTGATTGGGTTAGCTCACTCAGGATGATATTTTCCAGTTCCAACCATTTGCCTACGAATTTCATAAAGTCGTTGTTTTTTATAGCTGAGTAATATTCCATTGTGTAGATGTACCACATTTTCTGTATCCATTCCTCTGTTGAAGGGCATCTGGTTCTTTCCAGCTTCTGGCTATTATAAATAAGGCTGCGATGAACATAGTGGAGCACGTGTCTTTTTTATATGTTGGGGCATCTTTTGGGTATATGCCCAAGAGAGGTATAGCTGGATCCTCAGGCAGTTCAATGTCCAATTTTCTGAGGAACCTCCAGACTGATTTCCAGAATGGTTGTACCAGTCTGCAATCCCACCAACAATGGAGGAGTGTTCCTCTTTCTCCACATCCTCGCCAGCATTTGCTGTCACCTGAGTTTTTGATCTTAGCCATTCTCACTGGTGTGAGGTGAAATCTCAGGGTTGTTTTGATTTGCATTTCCCTGATGACTAAAGATGTTGAACATTTCTTTAGGTGTTTCTCAGCCATTCGGCATTCCTCAGCTGTGAATTCTTTTGTTTAGCTCTGAACCCCATTTTTTAATAGGGTCATTTGTCTCCCTGCGGTCTAACTTTTTGAGTTCTTTGTATATTTTGGATATAAGGCCTCTATCTGTTGTAGGATTGGTAAAGATCTTTTCCCAATCTGTTGGTTGCTGTTTTGTCCTAACCACAGTGTCCTTTGCCTTACAGAAGCTTTGCAGTTTTATGAGATCCCATTTGTCGATTCTTGATCTTAGAGCATAAGCCATTGGTGTTTTGTTCAGGAAATTTTTTCCAGTGCCCATGTGTTCCAGATGCTTCCCTAGTTTTTCTTCTATTAGTTTGAGTGTGTCTGGTTCAACAATACATTTTAAAACACTACATTTCTGTTCTTTGCAAAGGGAAGCTCACTGGCTTCCAGGCTGGACCTTCCTCCTTTTTCTAGAAATTTTGTAAGGGATAAATTCCTTTTTGCTCCAGGTAAGGTTCCCAGAGAAGATCCCTTCCTTGATTTTTTTTTTTTTTTGTTTATTTGTTTCTTATCCTTACTCTATGTTGTTTAACTTTTCTGTGGGATATTACTCTATAGCAAGGGTGGATTGGCAAAATAAAATTGGCCACCTTCACCCGTCAGCTGGTGCCTGGCTCCCAAGAACCCATCCTAATCAGGCTTAGAGACTTATTTACATGCCCTGATAGAAGGGCGTGGGGCAGGGACATTCAATGAACTCTCACTTGAGATTCTTGTCACTTCTCCCAGCCATTTGTATGCAGTTTTGCCCTAATTGGCCTGGAGGTCTTCGAGTCTGTAGGCTGGGGAAGGTTAACTGACCTGGGTCCATGTGTGTGGCCCTGTGAGGGAAGCCATCATCCATGCTGGGTAAAGACTTTCTGGTGGACTGCACTGGAGTTACCCACATTTATGAAAGTAGGCCTGACAGATGCCTTAGTTCCCAGGGTGACTTTTGGTAGACTGGTACTTTGGTTTGTCTTTAGGACCTTTTTTATTTTTAAACAAAAAGTTTTCTCTACTTCAGCCTTTTCTCTGTTTATTTATTTACTTATTTATTTGATAAGTACACTCTCACTGTCTTCAGACACACCAGAAGAGGGCACCAGATTTCATTACAGATGGTTGTGAGCCACCATGTGGTTGCTGGGATTTGAACTCAGGACCTCTAGAAAGAGCAGTGGGTGCTCTTAACCACCGAGCCATCTCTCCAGTCCTGCCTTTAAGACCTTATGAAGTGGGTATACATGTTACTTTCCCAGGAAGGAATTCTCACTGGTGCCGAAAATGGAGCTCAGGGCCTGGCCCCCACTAAGCAAGCTCTCTACCACAGATCTACAACCCCAGTTGAAAATTTTGATCTTTTGGGGGTGTCAGCAATATTCACTTAGATTTAAAAGAGACGGGGACCCAAGCCTACATTTCCTGGAAAGAAAATTTGGCCTCCATATTATTGGTGGTTGGAGTTATGGAGAAATGCCACTGAAGGCAAGCAAGGCCCTCACAGGCATTGGCTGTGTGGATTTCTCTCCACGGCTGGAGTCTCTCCACATTCTCTCTGCCACATCCATAAGGCATCTTCAGGAGCCAGGGCTTTAAAAAACAAAGGCACACCCTAAAATACAAATTTGGGATTATGATAAGGGCACAAAGGTAGGAAACCTTAGCTTTCATGCAGCATAGTACTGTGTTCAAGGATGAAGCCGCTCTTGGCTCTGCCGTGGGTCCTGGGCCTGACCCTCCTCTGCAGGGGCCAGAGGCTCTGCATACCAATTGGCCATGGCTTCAGCAGAAGTTAGGACAGGAAATAGCTCAAAGTGACCCTCATACCTATTGGTTTGCTCTTGCAGAGGGAAAAATCTGAAAGACATGACCACCAAATTGAATTTTGCTTTACGTTTTCTTTTCATTAAAAAAAAAAAAGATTTATAATTAGTACCGCTATTATTGTGTGTGTCTAGGTGAGTGTATGAGCATGTCTTAGGGTTTTATTGCTGTGAACAGATATCATGACCAATGGTCAAAGCAACTCTTATAAGGACATTTAATTGTGGCTGGCTTACAGGTTCAGTCCATTATCACCAAGGCAGGAGCATGGCAGGATCCAGGCAAGCATGGTGCAGGAGGAGCTGAGAGTTCTACATCTTCATCTGAAGGTTATTAGCAGAAGACTGACTTCCAGGCAACTAGGATGAGGGTCTACACCCAAGCCCACAGTGACCCACCTACTCCAACAAGTCCACACCTCCAAATAGTGCCACTCCCTGGGACAAGCATATTCAAATCGTGACAGTGCACATATATGCAAGAACACGGTGTCAGAACCCCTGAAGGTGGAGATGCAGACAGTTGTGAACCACCAGACATGGGTGCTGGGAACCAACCTTGAATTCTATGCAAGAGCAGCACGCACTGCTGAGACAGCTCTCCGGTCCTTCTGTCTCTTTAATTAAAGCCTTATTGTGTAGCTTAGGCTGCCCCTGAGCTGGAGATCCTCCTGCCCCAGCTTCCAAAGTGCTAAGACCAGTAGGAGCTACTTCGACCAGACTTATTTTATGTTTTCATTATTTGACCTTGATTATCCACCTTAGAGAAAACTTGTATGTATAATGTAACAAGTGACAGAGCTTGTTATGATGTCCCTCTAGGTTTCCTTGGAAGTTGGACTTGCACTTCATGGTCCTGTTCCTTGGTGTCTTAAAACGGAATCATTGGAGCTTATAAGATGGTTCAGCAGGTAAGGGTACTTGCCGTCAACCCCAGTGACCTGGGTTTGATTATGGGGACCCTCATGGCAGAAGAAATGAACCAACTTTAGCAAGTTGTCCTCCAACCTCTACAAATATCCCGTAGTACACACTATACACACATACATCCAACTGTACACACAAACACACACATCGTAAATTAATTAATTAACAAAATTCAGAATAATCTTACCTCATGAAGCTTTAAATACCTACCCCTTTCCTTTAAATTTGGTTTTTCAGAACAGGGTTTTCTGCGTAGCACTAGCTGACCTGGAACTTACTCTGTAGACCAGGCTGGCCTTGAATTCAGAAATCTGCCTGCCTTTGCCTTCCCAGTGATAGTATTAAAGGCACTGCCTAACTCTTAGACTGAGTTCCCTGACTGAGGACCGGCTGCAGCTCAGTGGTAGATAAGTGCTTAGAACACACACGGCCCTAGTTCAATTCCCAGCACCATAGAAGGAGAGATAGGACAGAGCTGTGTTTTATTTTAATTGTGTGGGTATATGCATGTGTGGGTGTCAGATACCCTGAAGCTTGAGTTACAATTTGCTGTCTCATGTGGGTTCTGGGAACCCACAGTCCTCTTTAACATATACTTTGCTTGAGGATGTAGTTTCTCAGAGATAGAGCAGTTGCCTAAGTTATATCCCCAGATACATCTGTGAGCTTGAGGGTAGCCTGGTCTACAAAGAGAATTCTATTCAGGGTTACCCAAAGAAACCTTGTCTGGAAAAAAAAAAAAACCAGAAACAAAACAACAAAGTTAGGCTGTGGGTCAGGAGTGTAGCTTAGGTTTGGCTCACTCTACCTCAGACTCTTCCCTCTGCATCTCGTTACTTCTGAGAGAAGACGAGTTCTCTTTCAGTGGATCTCTTAAGTCCTCATTCTTCTACCTCAGACTTGGCTGGAAAAGCCTCTGTGACCAGTAGTAGCAGCTTGCACAATGGCCTTTATTAGGAAACAAAACTGTGTGGGAGAGAAACAGATTGGTTGGGAACAGGAGCTGAAGGGGACAGAAGGCCTAAGTGTTGCTATGTTCAGGGCTGCCTCAGTCTGTTTTCTGCTACTCCAACAGAGAATTAGTCTGGGAGAGAGCTCAACTGGTAAAGTGTTTGCTGTGTATGTACAAGGACCTGAGCTTGAGCCTCAGAACCCAAGTTTTTAAAAGCCAGGTGTGGGTCAGCTCAGTGGTTAAGAGTACATACTGCTCTCACAGAGAACTGAGCTCAGTTCTTAGCACCCAGGTCTGGCAATTCCCAGCTTTCTGCGACTCCAGCTCCAGAGGATCTGATGCTCTCTTTTGGCCTCCTTGGGTACCTTCTTCACTCATGTGCCCTCGTCTACACACAGACATACAGACAGTTACAAATAATTACTATTTTTTTAAAGCCAGGTGTGGTGTGTGTGTTTATACCTGGGGATACGGAGACAGTCAGAGCCCTGGAGTTTGCTGTCCAGCAGGCCTAACACACTTGGTGGGATCCAGACCAATAAGAGACCCTGTTTCAAAAACAAAGGGAAACAAGGTAGAAGGTGTCCCAAGGAATGACACCAGAAGTTGACCTCTAGCCACCATCCATGTGCACTTGTCATGTGCACACTCTCAGAACAAATGGAGGTTTCATTTTCATAGATTTCTTCCTTATGTAGAACTCTCAGCTCCTCTTGCACCATGCCTGCCTGGATGCTGCCATGTTCCTGCCTTGATGATAATGGACTGAACCTCTGAACCTGTAAGCCAGCCTCAATTAGATGTTGTCCTTATGAGAGTTGTCTTGGTCATGGTGTCTGCTCACGGCAGTAAAACTATAACTGACACAGAAGTTGGTACCAGAAGTGGGATATTGCTGTGATAGGCCTGACCATGCTTTCGTTTGGAAGAATGTGGATTTTGGGACTTTGTATTTGGAAAACATTAGAATGCTTTAAATGGGTACTTTTAAATGGAACTTAATGAGCCATCCTAGTAAGAATATGGAAGACTTTGTTGAGTTGAACTGTGCAGACCTGGCCCAAGAGGTTTCAGTGAGGAGAAATATAAGTATGTGGCTTAGAGACTGTTTTTGTAGTATTTTGGTGAAGAACATGGCTGCTTTTTGCCCTTGTCTGAAGAGTCTGACTGAAGCTAAAGTGAAGAGACTCAGATTAATTGCATTGACGAAGGAAGTCCCAGAAATGCCCATCATAGACTTTGTTCCCATGAAGAGCATTTGGAATATACATAGCAAGCTTAGAAAGGAAAAATATAAAATATATAGTTCAAGTATTAAAGGGGTACCAGGAAGTAAAATGGTGCTGAATCTGTGTTCAAGGATATTAAAAATTAAGGAAGTGGTGACTTTGGGGAAAGATCCTATTTAGCTAAGTTTAGATCCAGGTATTATGATACACACCTTTAGTCCCAGGAGATAAAGCCAAGCAGATCTCAGAGTTCAAGGCCAGTCTGAGACAAAGTAAGTTCTAGGTGAATAAAAGTTTAAATCCAGGCACGGTGGCACACACCTTTAATCCCAGGAGACAAGCATGCAGATCTCTGAGTTCAAGGTCAATCTACAGAGCAGGATCCAAGAGAGCCGAGTTTAGACAGTAAAGGAGTGAAAAGAAGAAGCTAGGTTATAGTGTGATAGGACAAGGGGGCCATGTTCCAGCTCCTGCAAGCCACAGAACTCGGTAGCTTTGGCCATGTGTCTCTGGCATTATAGTCAAGAGGAGAAGGAGACTACTGGGACAATTGATGCCAGTTAGCTGGAGCTAAGAAATTAGTGGTGATTAAGAAGATACCAGCATCACTGAGGTGAACTCTTCTGGGAAGTGTTTTCTGAGAGCACAAAGAAGCTGTGTACCAGAGATAGCCAAGGTTGTACCTCATGCTGCAGCTGTACTCAGTAACGTGTAAGAATCACCCAGGTGGTACTGGTTTTGAATTCATGAAGGGGTCATGAAGAACAACTGAGGCTTGGTACTGTGAGAGGCCATGGAAGGCCATTGGTAAAGGTGAAGTCTTAGTTGCAGTTGAAGGCCCAGGACTGAGGCGGTCATATAAAGGAATTGAGGCTTAGCACCATGAAGAGAACCTATGAGAGGCTATTGGTGAAGCTTAATTGCAGCTGAAAACCCCAGGGTATTGGAGATTTCAGTACCATGGGATGATCACCAAGAACAGCAGCAGCAGTGGAGTGGCTCAACCTGAGCTTAGAGTGCTACAGAGGGCAGAAGAGAGCTGGAGAAGTGATGCCAGCCCTTTGGAGGAGCCCAGAAGATCATGTGTAGATCCCAGACATTGAATCAAGAAGCTGTAACATTGAAGTTGCCTTGGAGTCCCCAAGAGGTTTGAGATGTCAGAGCTGTGGGCTCTCTGCTGAGGAAAGCTGCTAACAGGAAGTAGAACCAGCCTGGGAGAAAGAAGTTTGTTGCAGTCAACAAAGATGAAAAAGGAGTTGGAGATCTGAAAACTGCTTTGACATCAGACATGGAGATGCAGAGTTTGGAGTTTGCCCAGCTGGTTTCCTGTCTTGTTTTGGGGATTACAGCTAAGTTATTGGAAGAATCTCAGAAGTGATCTTGAACTTTGGAGTTTTAACATTGTCGAGACTGCTATAGACTATGGGGACTCTTGAAGTTGGACTAAATGTATTTTGCATTATACTATGTTTAGGTATGGCCCCCATAGATTCATATGTTTGAACAAGCTTATGGGGGCCAGGGAGTGGTGTGTGATGGTTTGTATATGCTTGGGCCAGGGAGTGGCACTATTAGGAGGTGTTGCCTTGTTGGAGTAGGTGTATCACTGTGGGTGTGGCTTTAATACCCTCCTAGTCCTAGCTGCCTGGAAGTGAGCACTCTGCTAACAGCTTTCAGATGAAAATGTAGACCTCTCAGCTCCTCCTGCACCATGCCTGCCTGGATGCCGCCATGTTTCTACCTTGATGATAATGACTGAACCTCTGAACCTGTAAGCTAGACTCAATTACATGTTGTCCTTAAGATAGCTACCTTGGTTGTGGTGTCTGTTCACAGCAGTAAAACCCTAAGTCAGTGTGTGCTGTAGTGTACGTATACATGTGGAGGCCAGAGGCCAATTAGCAGGAGTTGGCTCTCTTCTCCCACTTGTGGGTTCTAGGGGGAAAACTCAGGTCATGGCATTAAGCTTGGCAGCAAGAGCCCTCACTCACTGGCCTGTCCTCCTGCATTTGATCCCAGCTCTGTTTCTTATTAGCGATGTGACCCCAAGAGTTAGCTGTGCCTGTTTCCAAGCTCTGAAATAGGAGTAATCAGAGCTCTTACCTCAGAGGCTGATTGCAGATGGCTCACTGGAACAGAGCCTGGCATACAGTAAGCACTCATTACTCATACTGCAGCCTGAGGTATCCAGGCCTAGACCAGGGACTGGTAGATCAACAGACACTGACCAGGTACGACATCAGACATGCCTCAGGAGCTCTCTATGCTCTTTTAGGAGAGGAGGTTGAAGAGGCTAGAGCCTGAACCAAATGCCTTCTTGCTCCACCCCACACCTTTCTGACTGAATCCGCTGAAACTCAGACTTTGGTGGGACAAGGAGGGATGCTGAGACATCCAGGGACATCTTCAGCTGCTTCTAGGACATACAGGAAGGGCCTGAGGAGGAGCCCACTGCTGGGAGCCCATGGCCTGGCAGAAGGACCCACATATGAGGTGGACGTGGAGTGGATGCATTTCAATGACTATCAATACGTAATCCAGGGTTAGATGCCCATTCACATGACCTTTGTCCGCTCTGGCTGGGAACCTCTAAAGTGTGAGTTAATAAATACAGGAGGAATCAGAGAGGTCAGGGAGGCTTGGGCTAAGCTAACGGAAGAAAACCATTCTGAACAGAGGGCCTTGTGTGCAACACTTCTGCCTGGGCTCTCCTCTAACACGGTACTTATTTCACTTAAAATCTTTTATGTGTGTATATGCATGTATGTGTTGGTGCATGGGTGTATCATCCATGCATGTGCACATGCCCATGAAGGCCAGAAGATAACCTAAGGTGGCATTCTTCAGCAATGATACCGTATTTTTGTGACAGGGTTTGTCACTGGTCTGGAGCAAAGGCACTGGGTTAGACTGGCTGGCCAGCAAGCCCCAGAGATCCTCCAGTGCCTGCCTTCTCAATGCTGGAGTTACAAGGGTGTGCCACCATACCTGACCTTTGACATGGCTTCTGGGCACTGAGCTATCTCCTCAGCTTACTCTATCTCACATCCAATGGTCCTAGTTATGGTGTTGTTAGTTGTTGCCATAGTTACCTATTAGACCAGACAAGGTATTTCTTAGGCTGTTTCCTGTAGCCCAGTGGCATTCTAGATTCTGGACCTTAGAATGCTCATGAAGGTTCACTGAGAAATACACCAGTGGCCTCAGCATCACGTAGGCACTTGCTAGGAATCCATTCTCAGGCTCATCACCTTTCAAAGGGGATGGAGCTTCTCCTGGTTCTGATGTATGGATGTAAGGACCTAAATACCACAGTAACCACAGGGAAGGGAAATGACCTAAGGATGCCTGAAGGAAGGTGCTAGGCTGGGAGGGAGGAGCCTAGGGCTGGCCCTGGCTCCATCTGTCATTCTCTAGCTGGGATCTTCCCTGTGCTTTAGTTCCCTCATCTGGAACTGGAACAGGACAGCGGCTCTATTATCTGCAGATCTTTAGTAAGACATACTTGCTGCCAAGAGCCAGATAGCCTAAGTTTAGTCTGCAAGGAATCCAAGAAAGAAGCCAATGTGTGTCCGTGATCCATCCCAGCACTCCTGTGGCAAGATGAGCACCAGAGACAAAAGAATTGGCTGGAAGTTTGCTTATGCTTAAGGTTCTTTTGATTTTTTTTTTTTTAGATTGTGTGTGTGTGTGTGTGTGTGTGTGTGTGTGTGTGTGTGTGTGAAAATCAGGTGATGACTTTTAAGAGTCAGTATTCTACCCCATGGAGTCCCAGGCACCTTAGCAAGACCATTGGTTGGCTGAATCTTCTCATCAGCCCAAATTAAAATATTTCTAAAAAAGCATTAAATACCTCACAGAGGATGTCCAGTGCTCAGTCACCCTTACTGTTAATGTGACAGTGTCCTAAGCAGGAAGGGGACTTCAAACCAGAGAATCTCACCATGAGACCCTCAGCAGTTTCAGGGGTTCAGACCCTTTCCTTCAAAGCCAGGTGCAAAGCTAGAAGTCCAAGCCCTTAGAGGGCAAGAACAGCTGCAGGTTTCACCCATGCTCCTGCCGCTGTCCTTCCAGAGCACTACCTGGCTGCTTTTTGGAAAAGGAGAAGCAATGGTACTGGGCTTAGAGAACCAGAGTCCATCCTCCCTCTCTCAGGGTTTTTCCATACTTGCTTTTTTTCTTTCTTTTTTTTTTTTTTTCGGAGCTGGGGACCGAACCCAGGGCCTTGCGCTTGCTAGGCAAGTGCCCTACCACTGAGCTAAATCCCCAACCCCCATACTTGCTAATGAATAATGGAATCCAAGTATGTGCGGAGGGGTGCAGGTGACATCACTATCCTGTGCACTTCAGTCCATGGAGGAAGTGGAGGGAGCAGAGCAAGTGACCAGTGGCCAAGGGTTGCTTGACTTGACATCACCACCAAATTCCCACAGCATTTTGTCTAGTAGTTCCTTTCTGTCCTGTTGAGACAGGGCAGCTCGGGTTGGGTTTGAACTCAAGGTTTCCTTCCCCAGCCTCTCAAAACTGAGCACTCTGTGAGACCCCTAGACTGGGGTTCACACAGGTGTTACCCAGTCTTACAAATGAAAGGAATCCTGACACTTGCTATACTGTGGAAGAACTGCCAGGACATCCTGACCCATCACAAAGTTAGGACACTCACCAAAAGGTGAAACCCTGTGCTTGACTCTTTCTGAGAGCTAGCTAATCTAGAAGCTACACTCAGAGACAGGGGCTGGGGTCTGTGACTTGCAAACACAAGTACATGAGTTCCAAGTTTGAGCCCAAGGACTCACATTGAAGAGGCAGGCGTGGTACTGTTTAAATGATGACTTTAGAAATCAAGACTTACATTTTAAGAGGTTTCAAAGAGGCTGTGGGGCCATCACATTGTGTCTTCTTTCCCCCTAAAGCCACACAACTGCTGGTGTCCAGCAGCCAGTGCCAGACCCTACCTTAGGTTCAAGGACTGAAGAGGAACATGGCTAGCACTCACCCTTTATCCGGCCTGGATCAGTCTTGGAGCCAGGGTCAAGGTTTCCTCTCTGCTTCCTCTTTCTTTTTAAAGATTTATTTATTATATATGAATACACTGTAGCTGTCTTCAGACACCCCAGAAGAGGGCATCAGATCTTATTACAGATGGTTGTGAGCCACCAGGTGGTTGCTGGGAATTCAACTCAGGATCTCTGGAAGAGCAGTCAGTGCTCTTAACCTCCGGCCCCGATTCTCTTCTAGAAAAGTGTTCTTGTTGCCTGGCTGAGAAAACAGGGTTCAGATAAGCAGGGTACTTTCTCACGCAGCTGTTCTGAATGATTGGAGTTCACAGGAGCTACCTGACGGAGGGGCGTTTGCTGGATAGTTGGATCTCTTTTTTTCGAGACAGGGTCTATGTAGTTCTGGCCATCCTGACATTGGTTATATACATACATACATACGTATGTATATATGGAGACAGGTCTGGTTTATGAAGCTTTGGCTAGCTTACATAGAACTCACTATGTAGACCAAGCTGGTTGGTCTTGAGCTCAGAGATCCATCTTCCCCCGTCCCCCATGTCTCCCCCAAGTGCTTGAATTAAAGGTGTGCACTATCATGCCAGGTCTTTTTTTTTTGACACAGAGCCCTTACTTTCTCCTGGACTTAATGGCTCAAGATGGACATAAACTCACACAGAGAGAAAACCTCCCAGATTAGGGTGTGTCTGGCCTTTTTCTTGTTTAATTAATGTGTATATATATGGGGAGGGGATACTGTGATACCATAGCACGCACATGCAGGGTGGAGATGACTCAGTGGAATCAGTTCTATCTGTGTGTAGGTTCTGGGGATCAAACTGAGGGTGTCAGGACTGGAAAGCAAGTGTCATTACTGGCTGGGCCACTTGCTACTCTCAGGTTTGACCCTTTAGAAACACAAAAAGGTGTGCTGTGTCTCTGTAAAGACAGCAGGACAGTGACCATCTGACAAGACCATGCAGGGAATCTGAGGGTTCTCATAGCACCATACACACAAAACTGCATTGTCTCACATTCTAGGAAAAACTCTAAAGGTCGGCTTTTTTTTTTTTTTTAATTTTCTTTTTTAGCAAATCCTAGCACATTATTAACAACAACAACAAAAAAATCTGTACATTTGCCATGATACACTTGGAGGTGAAACAAATAAGATATAAATACAGATATGGATGTAACATGAAAAAGCCCCAAAAAAACCCAAAACAAACAACACCCAATCTGGGGGCGCAGGGACCATGCGTGTGAACTATCTTGGTGGTTGATTGTTTTCAGAGCATTTCTCTCTTCCGAACGTTGTTAGCAGTGTCCTGGTTGGGGGGGTCTATAAAGTTCTAATTTGCTGTCCTTTAAAGTGTGAGTTTCCATAAGGGTGGCAGAGAAAGGAACAGAAGATGTAGGAGACAAACCTGCTGATTACCTGCACAGGTGTTGAAAAGCTAGTTGTGAGCCATAGATAAGGCTAGCCCAGGCCATCTGTGGGCACCAGGTCCGCACAGCACATGAGTGCACCTGGAAAGCGCCTGTCCAGCAGAGGGAGGGGCAGCTTGCCAGGAAGCAGGAAGTCAGTGAGCGGTTCCCCAGGGTAGGGGGTTTCAAGGCCCTGGATAGTCAGATAGATGGGGAGCCAAACACAACTGGGTGCTGTGAAGAGTCCTTCAGGGTCTAGGTGCTTTGAACAGAGTCCTTCGGGGAGGTGGAGGCAAGGCAAGGCAGCTGTAGCTGTCAGGGTTCAGAGAGCGGCAGTGGGCGCAGTTGCCCTCCATGAGGTGGCAGCGGCATGCGAGTCTCCTCAACATTTCAGGCAGCAGTTTTCAGGTGGAGCCCAGGAGACGGAAATGATTGTGTTCTCTCTACTCAGACTGAAGGAGGGCACGTGATATTCCGGGCTAGCCCTTTGTGTGTACTGTGAGGATTTTAGGCAACGTTCTGGAACTGTCCAGTTACAGTGGGGCAGAGAATGCCAGAGCAGGGCCTTTCTAACTGCACAGGCATGGGAGTTCACCTACGTAACCTGGCCTGGTTGCACCTGTCTAAAAGGCGGTGGCTAAAACACTGAGGGATCCTAGTGGAGGGTGAGAAGGATTCTCATCAATGAACTCTTAAGAGACAGGATTTTTTTGTTTTTTTTAACTGAAAGTAAGGTCTGGTCCTGCTATGTTCTGAGCCCAAGTCAGTCAGTCAATACAGTCAGTCAATAATAGCAAATCCCTTAAAATGCACCCGAGTTCTCCGAACAGCAGAGTGGGACAGTTAGATGTCACACACACACACACACACACACACACACACACACACACACACACACACGCACACACGCACACATGCACACATTAGGGGCCTTCATTTTCAGTGTCTATTTCCTTCCCATGGGTCTTTCCCAACCTCCCTATCTCTTATTTTGATTGTTTTTCCAGACAGGGTCTTACTAGGTAGCCCTGGCTGTCCTCAAACTCACAGAGATCCGCCTGCCTCTGCCTGTTGAGTGCTGGGATTAAAGGCATGAGCCACCATGCCCGACTCTGTCATTTGGAGGGTCAGAGAAACAGAGTGCTGGAGGGAGAACTCACCGGCCCAACCTCTGCTTTCAGCTCTGGTAGTTACAGTGGGCTCTGCACTAGAAGAGCACATGCTTTGCAAAAATTAATGCTACAAACAGGCTTTTTCTGGGAATGTGGCCCATATCTATAATGCCAGCACTTAAGTGGCTGAGGCAGGAGGATACCAAATCCAAGGCCAGCCTAGGAAAGTTTGCATGATTGCATAAAGAACTGTCATTTGGCTTAGGGATTTTATTTAAAATCTATTTAGCCAGAGTCTCCCATAGTTGCTTCAAGAGGTGTGGCCAGCACTTCCCTGGGCACTGAACAAGTCTGGTTCCAACTTTGGTGCTTTACAGCCATCTTTTCTTTAATGCAACCGTGAGAACTCTGGTGGCATTACTGATTCTATTCCCAAGGCAGGGAAGTCGGCTCCCTCTGCACAAGAAACCAACCCCTCACGCTTGTTGAGAGGCCAGTTCCAGGTTGTTGTCCTTTTCTTGCCCAGACTGCAGTTCCACTTTGACAGAGTCTCTAAGATACAACCTAAACACACACACGACCTTTCTCCATGTCAGATGGAAAACAGGAGGGGGTCTTGTCCCATCTGACCACACTCTAAGAACATAAGCATAAAGAACACACAGCAATACCCCAAACCACCCCCAAGTCTGTGCACCAAGCACTGGCTAGAGAGCTCTGGTCTCTAAGAGCTGTGCCCGCCATGGTTTGGTGATGTCAGCAGGTGGTGCAAGACACGTGCACATATGGCTCTTCATTTCTCAGTCCTCTTGTTTCTAGGGAGACTGCATAACAGGCCTTGCTTCCGTTACATTCAATACCAGCAAAGTTCTACACAAAAGCTGGAAGGGACCAAAATACTGATTGTAATAAATTATGTGTGGCCTCCTTGGGTGGACTAGGCAGCTGATGGAGCGTCTCAGAGGCACCACCAATGTGTGTTCTGCACAGACTGGCACGGCCACTAGCTGTGTGTGGACACGTCAGAGGAGGAGCTGCTGTTGCTGTTGGTAGTCTGGGCCCTCTTTATATATAAGTTCAGCAGCTTCATCTGCAGAGAGAGGAGACAGAGACAAGTGAACAGGGGAAGCCAGCAAGAAGCAGAAGAGAGGCCAGCAATCCACTGACTGCCAGAAACCAGTTGCACCCAGAAGCTCTGGCTGGGATTCATCCAGCAAACACCAGCGGTGTGCTGTTGACGAGACGAGGAGGCCAGGCACACAGTGAGAACTTCAAGTGGTATGAAGGATGGGCTGCAGGGCCTGCTGAGGAAGGCACACAGGGGCAGAACCAACATGACACAGGGATAAAGACCCAGACGACCTCCACACCTGTGCTGTAGCTGCTCCTTCCCCCAGGTTCCCTCCTACAGACATCTACTGATGCCAGCCACACCCAAGGTTATCATGGTTGACCCCACAAAGCCTAGCACGGCCTTGGTTTTGATTTTCCCCAGCACTGCAAAAAAGGCAAAATTTAACTAGCTAAATGTATGTATGTATGTATGTATGTATGTATGTATGTATGTATGTATGTATGTAAAGCTTATCTCGAAAATCCCAGAACTTTGGGGGTTGAGATGGCTCAGTGGATTAAAGCACTTTTCCTGAGCCTTCTGATCTGAGGTTGATTCTTAGGACCCATATGATAGGAGAGAACCAACTGAACATATCCTGTGACTTCCACAAATGTGCCAGGTCACATGTATTTCTCTCCCCACAGACAGACAGACAGACAGACAGACAGACAGACACACACACACACACACACACAACTTCCCAGCAAAACCTACAAATCAACACAAAGAAAATCAAAGCCAACCACATGAAGAGTTATGTAGATGATTGTTGGTGGAATGGAACAGAACTGCAGAAGGAAACCTATCCACAGATGCTCAGGGGTTTTGACAAATGGTGTCAAGACTGTGAGGGAAAGGGGATTGTCTTTACAGCCACTGATGCAGATGGACAGACAGCTATCTGCAACAGAATAAAGTTTAACCTTACCTAACACCACAGGCAAAAACGTCACCCCAGTGGAGCCAGCTGGGTATCTGGTAGCAGGGGACTCATACAGACAGTGTGGTTCACATACGCAATGGGTTTGTTTTCAGCCATAAAGCATTAACAGAGTTGTGTTGTTTGCAGGAATACGGGTGCAAGTGGAGGTAATCATGCTAAGGGAATTAAGGCAGTCTCAGAAAGACTCCCCTCTCCCCTCTCGTGTGGTTCCTGCAGCTGACACGTCAGGGAGAATACTTATGCATGACAGTGAGGCAGAAGCATTGCTGCTTGGGGTGTGAGCACGGCACGGAGAGACAGGATGGGAAGGAGAATAGAAACAACCCGTGTGAATCACAAGTCCGAATCTAAGAGATCTAAGAGTTTAAAATCTAAATCTCTCCAACGAACGCTGAACAAGTTTCATGACAGTGGGTGTGTAAATGGTTTCTGGAAAGGGACCCAAAGGTCCCAGGAAACAACAATAAGACAAATTTATTCCTTGAAATTAAAAATTGTGAGAACCAAGGCACAATTAACAGAGCAAGAATCTAACCTACATGAGGGAAGAGACGTGTAAAACATAGGTCAGAAAAGGCTGGGCAGTATTTCTAGATTAATTCATGTGTAAGTCTGACCTCCTTTATAAACAGTGCCTTGATGGAGCTCAGGGTAGCCAAGCCACCTCTGAATCCCTGTGGAGGCTAAGGGAGAGAAAAGGACGGCTCTTGGTCTCACAGACACTGTGTGAATACCACTACCTTTTTTTCATTAATAGTTAAGAAAACAAATGGAGCCAGGTGTATTGTTGCACACCTTTAATCCCAACACCTGGGAGGCAGAGGCAGTGGGATTGGAGTTTGAGGCTAGTGCGGTCTATAGAGTGAGTTTTAGGACAGACAGTGTTATATAGAAAAGCCCTGTCTTCAACAAACAAAAAAGACAAAAAAGTATCTGATCAGAGTCCTGGCAGGAGAGAAGTGCGAGAACATGAAGACTGAGTCAGGTAAGGCTAATCAATCAATCAATCACTCAATTAATCAATCAAACAAACTGACCTATTTTCAGGTAAGGCAAATCAATCCATCTATTAATCAATCAATCTAGAATCTTACGTAGCTCAAGCTAGCTTTTAATTCCACCCATCCATTTATCCACCCACTCATCCACCCACTCATCTACCCATCCATCCATCTTCTTATATAACTTAGGCTAGCCTTTAACTCCCCATGTAGTTGAAGATGATCTTTAACTTGTGATCCTTCTGCCCTCACCTCCCAAGAACTGAGGTTATAGGCAAAAACCACCAAACCCAGTTAGTTTGTGCAGTGCTGGGGGAGGGGAGAGGGTGTGTGGTGTGGAACGCAGAGCTTTGTGAACGCTAACAATCACTCCCTAACTCTATCCTACTGTATCCCCACTCACTTCTGTTGCTTCTCTCCATCTGTTTTCACAGAGTATCTCCTCTGGACTAGAGGTTCTGACTGGACGGTTTTGTCTTTGGGGACATCTGACCATGTGTAGAGCCATTAAGAATAGTGAGCTTACAACTGAGGGGAGAGCTACTGACATCTAGATGGTGGTTGAGTGGCTGGCTATCAAACTTCTGACATCACACAAATGAGCTTTGAAGCAGCTGACCCAGGGTTGATGGGGAAGAGGCCAGCATCACCCTGGCTATGATGCACTTCAGTAGCGTCAAAGTGGTAGCTGAACTGAAAGGAAGCACTGGCCTACAACTTCTTCTCAGACAGGGGACAGTACACTCGTAGTAGTCAGTGTGCACCCTAGCCGGCTGGAGGGAAATGACCATTGTTGCCCCTTAGGAATCCTGTCTTGGGGCTGGGTGTAGAGGTTCCTGAATTTTGAGGAAGTGAGGCTCTGGCTATGGTGTTCCCCAGCTGTGTTAAATATGCTCACTGGGAAATTCCTCTAACAAAGAGCAGGGTTATGTGCCCCTGTGTCCCTACACAGCATGCCAAGTGTATGACGCAGTGCCTGGGGTGCAGCAGGTCCAGTGAAATCCAGATGTTCACAAGGTCCTCAGCTACAACTCAGAAATTTGTTCAGGGATGAGGCAATCTTTATTAGTGTGTGTGTGTGTGTGTGTGTGTGTGTGTGTGTGTGTGTGTGTGTGCGCGCGCGCGCGCGCGCGCGCGCGTGCATATGTACACTCCACAGAAGGCATGTGGAGGTCAGATCTCTCCTTCCGCCTTTATGGACGGAACCCAGGCTATCAGGCTTCATGGCTGGCATTTTACCCATTGAATCAACTTGCCCACCCTCAGGTCAATTTCTTTAGTAATTCTGTGGGGCATGAGGGTGGGGAAACCTGGCTTTTGACCCAGGTTTTTCTCCTTTAGTAAATGTACTGGAAGTCAGGTTGTCTTTTCAAAGACAGAATAGTCTGTAGTGTGTCATCAGCACCGCCTCCCCCTGCTTTTACTGCAGAACAAGCCATTTTCACCTTAGGGAAAATGCCTTTTGCAAAGTCAGATAGTTAAACACACCCAGTGAAGAGAGCTGCCACCAAGGGCTAACAAGGAGCTGGCAGCTCAGGTACAGGCAACAGCAGGTAATACTATACATACCTTGCTCCCTGTGAGCTGTGCGAGGTGAGGTTTCAGATCTTCTCCGATTACGGAATAGATTGCCACTAAGCAAAACACGCTGGCTTTCCGTACACTGCTCTCAGTGTTGTCGTAACCCTAGAGAGTCAAGGGGGAACATGGAGAGGAAGTCAGATCAAAGCTATGCCTCCCAGCCAGTGCTTCAGAGCTTCCACAGATGCCCTTGGAGCACAACCCTGGACTTGGCAGTAACAACCACAGATCTCAGCTCTGAGAGTGATCCAGAGAGCTCTTGCCCTGGAGGGTCAAAAGTAACCAGCTGCATGAACGTTGTGCAGGGGCAGGAGGGCATGGGTGCCAGGGGGCTCTTTGTCACAGGTGCTGACACCAAAGGTGGCAAAAGGGAGAAGGACTGGGAAGAGAAAATCCCTGGGGAGCCTCGTCCAGATTCCTCCTGGTGGTGGAGCAAACTGCCTGAGAAGAAATGCTTGAAAGCAAAGAGAAGGCTGGGGAGATGGTTCAGTAGGCAAAGACATGGACATCAAGCTTGACCACCCGGAAGTAACACCCAGGACTCACAAGGTGTAAGGGAGAAATGGAGTTGCTCTCTGACCAACAAGCATGCACATGTGGTGTACACACACACACACACACACACACACACACACACACACACACACACACACACACACAGAGCTCTGGGAACTGTGACCTATTTGTCTTTCCCTTTGTGTGGGATAATCTAGTCTTTAATGAGAAGTTCAAACAAATGCTGGCAAACAACAAACAGCCGCATGCATGAAATGGGAAGCGAGTTTTTCTACCTTTCTTCACCGGTGGCCTCTCTCTATGTGACAAAGCACAGGGCACTCACTGTTGACTGCAGCTTCTAGGTGGCCCTACTGTGTCTCATAACAAACTGGGAAGCATCTGAAGCAGAAGGGCTGGCCCTCCAATCTGCCCAGCTCACTGCCTCTTGTGTAGAAGAGCTCCAGTAAGCACAGACATGGGAGGGCAAATGATGGAGGTACCCTGCATTAGCTCCCTTGGCACAGGGCATCCACAGGATGCCACAAGCATTTGTGGAAGCAATGAACGACATGTGTTTATACTCACTGCCAGAGGACTCACTCTTTCTGGTCTGGGCTACTGGTTAGCCTCTGCTGCAGACAGGAGCAAGTAAGCTAAGAAGATGTAGTAAGTGTACAAGAATGGGTGGTCAATATCCTGTCACAGGGCAAGAGAAGGGACCTTGAGGCTGCTGACCCCTCATCCAAGTATCTACAGGCAGTTGTTGGGAAAGAGGCATTTTCTTCAGTGGTGCAGTCACTAGAAAGGTGCTCATCTTCCTGTAAATATCCCCTCACCCACACTTCTGTAAGCAACCTTCTGAAACTCACCAGGTTGTCAAATATAAATGGATTTCTAGTGCAGTGACTAGGGTTGTATATTCTTGAGAGCATCTGCCTTACTAACAAAGGACACAGATGGACTATGACTAAACAGGCTTTGATAAAGTTCAATACATTAAAACAAGCACCAGCTAGAAAACATTCCAAAAGCCGGGCTTTTAAAAACAAACAAGCTAGCAAAAAGTAAATTAAAAAAAAAAAAAAAAAAAGACATGAAAGTAGAAGAGGAAGTGGAAGGGGATCCTCAGGAGAGGAAGAAGAGAAGGCAATATGAAATATTACCTACATATAAAAAGGCCACAACATGCTAGCAAGCCTGCAGTGGTAGCTCACACCTTTGATCCCAGCACTCAGGAGAGCAGGTGGGTCTCTGAGTTTGAGGCCAGCCTGGTCTATGTAGTAAGTTCCAGAATAGTCAGGAACACAGAGAAAGCCTGTCTCAAACAAAACCAAATGAAAACCAAGAAGCTAACAAACTACCTTTTAAATAAAAACGATATAGGTTCCAAGGAGAGTGCCATCGAGTGTGGCTTTTGCTCTGTCCCCACTTCGCCCTGAGTGGCCTGCATACCTGCAGCAGGCCGGGGATGATGTCGACAAGGAGCTGCAGCAAGGACTCCTTGGTGATCCTCTCCACCACTTTTGTCTGCATCTTGATGGCAGCCAGGTTGATGGGGTAGTCTGCTGTCTGGATGATTGGACACAGCACTTTGATGCACTGCTCCGGGTGGATTGAGCTGGCTAGTGTGGACGCAGCTTCCTCAGCCGCTCTCACCACCTGAAACACAGGAGCACAGAGTGAGTGCTACATGCTTCAAGAGTTTTGAAAAAGACCAAACGCCACTCCTGTCCCGCTCCAGAAGATAAATAGAATGACGCACTTCCTCCAGCACTGTAAGAAAAATGAAGAGCAGCCTGGGTTGCAGTGTGGATGAGGTAGTGTGGGTCTGATCTCCAAATGTGTTCCCCACTACGCAGCAACAGCTGCAGTTGTGCCTGTACTTACAGGTGCACAGCTGCACCCACCACCTTCAGATCTCCCCAGCAACACAGCCTTCCCCAGGGGTGCTGTCTTATAGGGGGACCACTCAGGTGGCTATTACCACAGTAGAGAATTTCTGCCATGAAAGATTAGGACCCGAAAGTAAATACGTTCCAAGGGCCTTGGGGCCCTGTGACACAAAGCCAGAGAAAAATCAGTGTCTTCTAGAGTGATGTCCCATGGGAGGGGCTGCCTCCATGAGAAGGAGGGAAAGCTTTGGATGTGCCTGCCCTCCAGGGCAGTCTCTTGTGGGAAGTTGCTTGTCCAGGCATCTGGGCCTTTGACGCCCTGTATCTTGTATTTTTAATTTTTAATTAACTGGTTAATTTTACTTATCCATATATTTGAGAAAAAGTCTTTGTGTCTTCCGAATTGGGCTTTAACTCACTGTGTAGCTGAGAAGGACCTTGAGCTTCCGACCCTGATCTAGTGGCTAGGTCTTGCCTTCTCTGCAAACAGTGCTTCCTGCCTTCCCGCCTGTCCCTCCCGAGTGCTGGGGGTATCTGCACACAGTCAGTCAAAAACCGAGCTCCCTCCCTGCACTTCTTAGGAGTGCATACAATGACGGCCACATGGCTGAAAGGGACAGCTATGATTTCAAGGTACAGAAGTCCCTCTCCTCATGAAGAGGGAAGCTAAGCTAGGGAGGAGGGGGAAACGGGGAGTGGGAGGGAGGAGGGAGGAATGCCACAGCTGTGCTGGGGAGAACTGCAAAGCACATGGTATTAGCATTCTACTTCCTCATCTGTAAAGTGGGGACATGTCACAGCAGGAGAAGGCAATGACACAGATTGCTCTTCCCCGGTCAACCCTGAACTGCACATGACCTGCACCCTCCTTTCTACAGCTAACCTTTCAATCTTTACAAAGAGAAACCCACAATCTAACTTCGATCATCCTTATCCTTGCCATAAAAATGTTTATATATACTATAAATATGATAAAATGTATATAGTAAAATAGAAATGTATACACATATTTTGTTGTTGGGAGAAGCATAGGCATGCTATGGTATGTATATGAAGTTCAGAGGTACTGAAGTATCCTGACAACTGTTTGTTTGCTTATTTTTGAGATAGTCTATGTAGCCTGTCACACAGATCTGCCTGTCTATCTCTCAAGTGCTGGTATTAAAGGTGTGCTCCACCTTTATCATAGAGAACCTATATTATAAAGAGAAATCTATAGCCTTATAATATATTTTAAAAAAAACTAAATGCTCTTAGCTGCTAAGCATCTCTCCAGTCTGTCTGGCTGCCTTTCTTTTCAGCTCAGTTCTTTTGCCTAGAGGCATCTTGCTGGCACATATCCTTACAGGTGGGGGTGGTGGGGTGGGGTGTGTGTGTGTGTGTATGTGTGTGTGTGTGTGTGTGTGTGTGTGTGTGTGTGTATGTGTGTGTGTGTGAGTGAGGCAGGCCAGATTTGAGCTCTGAGGCCACACACAAAGATAAAAGTTTGAGTCACTTTGGGGCCTTGATTTAGATATTGCCTACTACATGATTTCCACAATCCTCTCTGAAGAAGGGTCAGGGTCCAACCTCTTGCCTCCCCATTAGTGGCTAGATCCTGTCTTCTCTGCAAACAGTGCTCCGTTAAGGAGCATAGCTGGTTGGTTCTACTCCATGGAGTTGTCAAGGGAAGTCTCTTTAAGCTACCATGGTCACAGCTATGGCCACCTCATTTAATATATTCAGGAGTGGCCATGCTAGCAGTGGGATTTTCATCTTGAAGTTCCTCAAGAAAGTCAGCTACTCATACCTACTATGCAATGCCCATCCATCACTCTAAAAGGCTCAGGTGGGGACGGGGAACAGCTCACTTTATGGTAAAGTGAGTGTGGCAAAAGCATGAAGATCTGAGTTTGATTCATGTGAAAAAGCACACACATTTGCAATCTCACAGCTGGGACTCTGGAACAAGAGGATCGTTCGCTGGGGCTTTTGGCAGAGACAAGCCTCACTGAACTGCCAGTTCAGGTCTTTATCCCAGTGAGTCCTTGTCTCAAAGGAAAAGGTGGATGCATCTGAGGAGCAACACCTGAAGCTACACACACACACACACACACACACACACACACACACACACACACACGCACGCACGCACACACACACTCTTGGTAGCAAACGCATAAAATGGTTTACACCCCTTATATCATAGTCGTCTTGTTATGGGAATTTTATTTTCTTTACCTCAGAAAGTTGCCATCAACATTAATGTTCCTGGCAAGGAGACACTGATAAAAATTACCTCGAATGTCTTGTAAGATCAGAGAAGTGGTAGTCCCTAGAGGGAGTGGACAGAGTGCCACACCCGAGCAGAAGCCATGGCTTGGGGAGCTGTGCACAGTGCTAACACTGTTATTATCACTGCACGGATCACCACTGCTCCTGCCCACACCCCAGACATCCTAGTTGGTCTAGGGCATGCACCATCACTCACATGAGTGTCCTGCCCCTCCTTGACCATTCTATGCCACACTAGAGTGTGCTTTTGATCCTAGTGACATTTTCATGAAGAATTATTTCTAACCAAGACAACTGGGATCCCCCAGCCCCCGGGAATCTGGCACTGATACAGGGCTAAGTCAGCCTCTTGTTCCAGGCTAGGTACAAAGTTCAGTGTACATACAGCAGTATGTTTGCCATACTCATCTTTCTATAATATACACGGTTTCTTCTAATAGCATACAAGTCACCTCAGGTACATTCACCACTGACTGTGTTTACATTTTCAATGGAGGTACTAGCCCAGAGCATGAGGAGGATGCAAGACACAACTAACCTTCGCTTGATGAAGTTAAGGCATGAAAACCCTGAGGAGTGGACAGGTGAGATGGCTCCGATGGTTAAAACAGCCTACTTCTAAGAGTTATGACCTGAATTCAATCTTTTGGACCCCCAAGTGGAGGGCAAGAACTGACTCCTCAAAGCTGTCCTTTGATCTCTACTACAAGTACATCACGGGTACACATGCCACCATTTATAAAATGCACACACACACAACCATGCACTATAACAACAACAAGGCCCAGGAAACACATCCTAGGCTACCTACCAAAAGCACAATAAATTAGTTCTTTGGAAAAAAATTAGTCCCAGATCATATCCCTAGCAACCAATTGTCTGAAAAGGAGGGAAGGTTCTTTCTATCACCCCCTAGTTTCCTTCTCTACCCATAGAATTGCTTTAAGGCTATAGTGCAAGAGCTTGCTGGGGAGAGCTGGGCTGATGTGTAGACAGCAAGGCCTGTGGTGGGAAACCGGCCTATCTTTTCAACTTGGCCCAGCAGCAAGGTTGCTGTGAAGACACTAGTTTTGTGTTTCAAAAAGGCACCATGCCCAGCTGCCATGGAACCCGGGAGAGGGAATTATGTGGGACTGACTCTGCAGCCCCAGTGCTTTCTCTGTTGTTGCTGCAGTGCTGGTGCAGGAGACTGAACCTGGGGCTTCATACACGCTCAAGAAGTGCTGGACCATCAGTTATATCACCAGCCCTGAAACAGTGGTCTCAACTTACATGTGGCTCGTCTGTCTAAGTGCACTAATGTGTGGCCACTAGAACTGAAGATCTCACCAGGGGCAGAGTAGAATAAATGAACTTGAAGACAGAATGAGGTCCCAGCCTCTCTCTGCCAGTCAGCCCCGAGGGAAGTCACAACCTCAGGTGTCTCATAGCAAGAAGACCTCCCATGCTCCATCCTACTCTGCAGGGTCAAGTGAATCGCCATGTTCTGAGATGCTGCAGGTATACCCTTTCAGGGCTGCTGAAATGAGCCCAGCTCCACAGTGGGACCTTGGGACATCTAGGAATTCCTGAGGGTGCAGGCATGAAGCCCTTCAACAGCCACAACGGGCTGCAGTGGGCTTTTGGAAACTGGACATAAACCATCAGGGACTGCACATGAGGATGAACAGTTGAAGTTCTCTCTTTCCCCCTGGGGTTGAGAGAAAGTTCCCCAAGGCAGACACTGGTTTTGGCAGGGAAGGTAGTGTTCTGACTTCCCTCCATATGCCAAACCCTGGCTTTGGCAAGCTGCCTGTATCAAAGTAAACTTTAGGTTCTGCCCTATGTTCTCTGTAACATAAGAAGCAAGGTTATAATGTAAGCAAATAGAGAGCAAAAGTAAACACAGGCAACAGAAGGTAAGGAAGGCAATTTCTCAGCTGACACAGAGGCTGTTGGTGCTGAGGGTGTTTTAAAAGTTAGGGAGACAGAGTCAGCAGGAGCAAGCTGACATTTGGGTTACAGCTCACTTCTCAGTGGACAGATTACATCTATGTTCATGTTCTGATTTTGCTTCTGTCTGGTTAGAGACACAGAAACTCTTTCTTCTCTGTTAAGATGAAAGTGTCTAGCCAAAAAAAAAAAAAAAAAAAAAAAGAAAAAAAAGAAAAAAGAAAGAAAGAAAAGGCAACTGACACATGTAGCTGTTTCACAGATGTTTGGTCCAGGCTGGCCTTGGTCTCTTGATCCTCCCGCACACCCAGCTTTTTAAGGAAATGCGATCGTGACTCAAAATACTGATGAGTGTTTGCATAAAGATTAGGTTTCTTAATTTTAGGGCACAGAAGTTCTTGACATTTGGACTGCGTGTTTGGAGTGCACCAAGTTTGATTTGGCTCTGTCTTAGATGCAGCAGAACTGGATGCGTTACAAAAAAAAAAAAAAAAAAAAAAAAAAAAAGAAAAAAAATAAAGTAGCAGGTCTCCAAAACCAATGATGGCTAGAACCCAAGAGCTCCTCCCAGGCACCTGAAGCTTAGCTCCTGGATTATTTGGAAGCTAAAGAGATGCTGATGCCACCTTCTGGGTGGCAGAAAGGTCTCAACAGACACAGCTAACGAGGAGTCTTGGTGTCCATTAGAATAGCAAGGGTGTGGTCACATACGTCTTTAATCCCAGTACTCTGGAGGCGGAGGCAGACGAATTCCTGTGAGTTCCAGGCTACCCTGCTCCACACAGGGAACTCCAGGTCAGGTAAGGAGACACAGAGAAGTTTTGTCTATAATAATAATCACCACCAACAAACAATAATAAACGAGTAATGTGCCAAAACGGCACAGCAGGAGCTGGGACTCCGAGTGGAAGGGGAGAGATGAGGAAAGCTCTGGCTCTGGAGGCTGTTCTGGCCTGGCTCTGTTTCCTCAGTCAGCAGATGCTCAGGTAAATTCTTTCCATGTCCGTGGTTGTTGTTCTCACCAGAGAAATTATAGAAGGACTGGATGGAGAACTGTTAAATTATTTGTTTATAAAATCTTACCACTCATCCCAACCTGATGAGTGTTTTTCTCTGGAAAAAAGGAAAGCACACGTACAGATAAAGGCTTCAAACCCCTCCGACCGGACGCACAGGACCAGGCTTGATGACCCGAGTTCATTCCCTGAGATCCACTTGGTAGAGAGAACTGTATCCTACACACTGTCCTCTGACCTCTATGGAGTCACTGCAGCATGCACGGGCACACTAATCGACAGACTGACTTACTCACTGGGTAGACTGGGGACAGCAGGGGCAAATGGTAAGGAGAGGGAGGAGCTCTAGGAGGTGGGGTGGGGAGTGGCAGATACAGGCTGGAGGTGCTGCGCTCTGAAATAATTGAGAAGCTGAGCCCATGTCTGCACTGCTAAGTCTACTGTCTATCTCTAAATAATTACAGCGCCTTCCAGCCCAGGCCTGACGATGGCCTGAAAATATAAACCACAGACAGAGTGGACTGAAGCAGGCAGCAGCCTAGGGATACAAGTCATTTTTACAGTAATTTAGATAGAGGCTCTTTCCTTCTTCAGCTGAAGTTAAATGGCCTCTTGGATCTAGTCAATGAAATGCAGTTAAACTACATTTACTTTACTGTGTATGTTTGAGACACACACAGTAAATAAATGTAATAACCTTTCTTCTATTTTCTTTCAGGTTAGCATACTTTCTTCAACAGAGAAGGTAAAGGGGACATAACCACCTCACCTCACCAATAGGAGCACTCCAGGGAAGGACACATGGAATACCCCTAGACATCAGGAAGCCTCAGAGACATATCCAGCCACGGCCTGTGAGCAGTGTGCAAGCCTGTCTTCTGCGTCAGATGGCAAGCCTCTGCCATCCAAAGCGGCTGCCTTCCAGAGCTGTGAAGCTAAAGGCCGGGTGTTAGCTAAGGGGCAGGTGCTATGGCTCTCAGAGGGTCAGCTCACCAGTACAGACTTCTGCCCTCAACAGCAGCAGCAGGAGTGCAGAGGCAGGACCATCCACAGCCAGGACACTGGGCTTGGCCCACTAGAGCAGTCCCTGCAGTGGGTTCAGCCTGGGGCACTGGCTCCTGACTTATAGCACCCCTGCTATAATGAACTCACACTCTACAGACTTGACGGCTGCCCTGTCCTCTCCTACCTGGCCTTGGTCAGTGATAAAACAGTGAGTAGAGGCTAACTAGCAGCTGCTGTTTCGACAACTAGGAACCACACAAGGATGCTATCTAGGCTTCCAATTTCACCTGTTTCATCTGTTGCTTTTTAGCAAGAATTTCTTAAGGAAACAGGGCTTCTGGTCACATCCAAAGATGGGGCCCATGGAAAACTAGAGATTTAGCATCTGTGAGGATTTAGGTTGTTTCTCTTCTTCCTCTTCCTCTTCCTCCTCTCCTCCTCCTCCTCCTCCTCCTCCTCCTCCTCCTCCTCCTCCTCCTCCTCCTCTTCTTCTTTTTTTTTTTTTTTGGAGCTGAAGACCGAACCCAGGGCTTGCGCTTCCTAGGCAAGCGCTCTACTACTGAGCTAAATTCCCGACCCCTAGGTTGTTTCTCAATAGCCACTGCTATTACTGCTGCTGTTATCCTGGAACTGGAAGATATACAGATAACCCTCTACTTGAGCCCGGGGCTGCCAGATAGGGAAAAGCAAGGTCCACAGAGATGCAGTGACTTGTAGTTACTGTGTTGCTCTGATGCCTGGACGTGCAGAGGGTTACTCCTGAACACAGGCTGGAGACAGGGCGGCTGGGAATTTTAATTGGCACCTGAAGGAGGACAACCTCTCAGGAACAAGCTTACTCTGCCACAGTTATCTGTTCAAAGGACTGATCAAACCCTATAGCTGGAGAAGGCCAGCCTACTGCTGGGTAAGGCCGGCCAGCCAGTACCAGAAGCTCCCCTTTCTTTTGTCAAACAACATTGGTCTGCTTTTGCTTTTCTGATGGCTTCAAGTCATAAAATATAAAATTTAACTGGAAAAGATTTAAAAACAAAACCTCTAGAGAAAAGTTATTTAATATTTAGCTAAGAATCCAATTTCCTCAAATAAAGCCATGCCACCCAAAAATGGATTCTGGGGGTTGGGGATTTAGCTCAGTGGTAGAGCGCTTGCCTAGCAAGTGCAAGGCCCTGGGTTCGGTCCCCAGCTCCTAAAAAAAGAAAAAAGAAAAAAAACAAAAAACAAAAATGGATTCTGACGTCCTAGACACCAACATTTCTAGTTTGCAACTAGAAATATTTGGTGATATTACTGTAACATGACTATTTTCCTTTCTTATTTAGAAATATATACATTATTTACTGTCCCTCTGATCTTCTCTTGCAGGCACATGCCATGGTGCCATGGTGTGTGTGGAGGTCAAAGGACAGCTTTTAGCTGTCAGGCTCTGTAGGAAGAGCCTTGGCCCCTTATATGATTTTGTAAGGAGGAAGGACTCATTATATTGTCTAGGCTGGCCTTGAATTTTGGGGTTCAAGTGATCCCCCTGCCTCGGACTCCTGGCAACTGGGATAGCATGTATGAACCACTTTGCCTAGCCAACATTTTACTCTGTAAGTGGGTAAATAGAATAAAATATTGACTAATGTGAAACTATCCCCTGCCCCCAACAAAATAAAATATCCAGAGCTGGGGCTGGCCCTTGGGAGGCAAGGCCCACCTGACTATATATAGAAACCACCATCTTTATTCCTGCATTCACAAATAGCCTTGGATATGTGGGTTGTACATGAGAGAATGGACCCTTGCCTTGAAGGAAGGAACAGCAGGCTCTATTGAGACTTGGGTTTCCAATCCTCTCATACCTCACACCGCCTCAGAAGCACTGCCTGCCACCAGTTCTCTTGGCCAACAAAACCCTGTACTTACTAGTCAAAGGAGAGCTTCTCTATCAGCCCTAACAGACAGACTAAAGATGTAAGAGAAGAGTAGTAGTATGAATGAAGTTATCACAAAGGCCACCATATCAGGCTCAGCCCTTTAAGATGTTTCCTGAACATAAACCCCAACATAACACACAGAAACTTCATGAATGCTACAGGTAGGAAAATGCAACATCATCCACTAAACAGACAGCAAGGTCCTGGCAGAGACTCGTTTCCTCAGACTGGAACTATGAAAGAACTATGTCTAAGATGACAAACACCACTTTCAAAAGCAAATCTTTCAGCCGGGGTCTAAAGCCTCTTGTCAGGCTCTGCAGTTTGCCATTTGTGGATGGTTACTGCCCCCAGGCAGCGTTTTCAATGGGTCAGACACACATTTTGCACTCACAGCTCTTTTGGAAAGAATATATGATAGCTGACTTTGGCTTATTGATAAGGACCCAGCCATCTTGGCACCAGTTCTACCTTTCCAGTTTTCAATAATAGCCTTTTTAAAATCTATTTTTTTTAATGTACATGAATGTTTGTTCTGTACGCACATATATGCACTGTATGCATGCAGTACCTCAGAAAGCGAGGGGAGGCCACTGGACCTTCTGGAACTGGAGATACTCATGGTTGTATGGATGCTGAGAAAGGAAACTGAGTCCTCTAAGAGCAGCAAGTATTTTTAACTGCTGAACCCCATCTCTCCATTACTGTCCCCTTAAATTAACTCTTTCTCTCTCTCCTTTTCTCTCTCTCTGTCCCTCTCCCTCTCTCCCCTATACCTGGATGTCTGTGTATGTGCGTGTGTCATAGTGAACATGAGGAGCTCAAGAGAACAACTTTCCGGCATCATTCCTGTCTCCCACCTTGTTTGCACCAGGGTCTCTCATACACTTTGCGGTTGTGTGAGATAGTCTCATTGCCTTGCGAACTTACAGAGACTCTGCTGTCTCTGTTTCACGTCTTGCCATAGGGGCAATGGGAGCACATGCATGTGATAAACCCTGGCTTTACTTAGGACCTCATGCAGTGAGGGTTGTCCTCTGAGTGACTTCTTTGGACCTCTAGTAACTTTTAAGATGTATTTTAGTTTTCAAATGTTGGGTTTCTATAAGTCAGAGTCAGTCCAGGGAAGATGGCTGGTGTTCCAGTCTCTTAGAGCAGTTCTGTTTGAGCCAGCCTGGGTTTCATTGTGAAATTTAAAACCACCACCTTAAGAGAGGCCCCAGGAGATGGTTCAGTGGTTAAGACTGCTCTGGAAGAAGTCCTGAGTTCAACTCCTAGCAACCACATGGTGGCTCACAACCGTCTGTAATTGGATCCAGTGCCCTCTTCTGGTGTGTCTGAGACAGTGACAGTGTACTTACATATATATATAAAATAAGTCTTAAAAAACAATAATAATAAAAAAGAGAGGCCCCAGGAACAAGCACACTTAGAAGTGCTGATCACTCAGGAAAGCAGACATTGCCTTTGGGTGACAGACATAGAAACTGGATCCTCAAAACAAGTGGATCCATTCTAAGCCAGTCTTGGGTCACAGTACTAGATGTAAGGACAGGAAAATATACTAAGACGAGAGAGACATGACACCACTGTAGAGCCACCACACGAACTGCATGTGCAGCTAAGTAATCTTCCCTAAGACTCTGAGGCCAGGGGAGGAGAACGTGGGTTAAAATAAGAGAGAGGGCTCAGTTGCTAAGGCCTCTGCACAAAGACTTAAGTTTAATCTCCAGAATCTGCATTAAAAAAGAAAGTGGCTTCTGAGTTGCCCTCTGACCTTCACCTGCATGTATCCAGCAGCATGAGCAATACCTGCACACACTCACTGAGAATTAAAAAGCCAGGCTAGAGAGATGGCTCTGAAGCACTGACTGCTCTTCCAGAGGTCCTGAGTTCAATTCCCAGCAACCACATGGTGGCTCGCAACCACCTGTAATAAGATCGGATGCCCTCTCCTGGTGTGTCTGAAGACAGCTACAGTGTATTTATAATCAATCAATCAATCAATCAATCAATCTTAAAAAAAAAAAAAAAAAGACTTAAAAAGCCAGGAGTGGTGGCACTTTTAGTACCAGGACTGAGGTGGTGGACAGTCCTGTGGGATCTGTAGATTTATTTTTTCTATTTCTGTCTCAAAATAAAGGGTGGACAATAAATGAAGAACATCCAAGGGTGACTTCTTGCCCTCAAAGGCACACTTGTACACATACACATACATAAGTGTGTACGTGCGCGCGCACACACACACACACACACACACACAAAGAAACAAGAAAGAAAGACCTGAAGAATTTTCAAGATGAAAACCAAACCCCAAATCTAAATATACAGGTGCCTAAGCTGCTCCTGACCACGTGACAGCCAGCGGTTGCAGGAGGAGGCTGCAAGGGCATAGAGTCAAGGTGAGCCCAGACAGGCAAAGCAGAAGGCCTGCCAACACCGTACCTCAGAATACTGTGTGTTGCTGGCATCCTTGGGTCACTGTGATAGTAGTATGGTGCCTTCTGGTTACAAGACTCCTACACTGACAGAGTACTGAGAAATTTATCTGAAGCAGGAGATTTTTTTTCACTATTTTCCTGGGCCATTTTAGAGAACCTCATATTTTCTAAACCATTTTTCAAAGAAAAAATAGTAATTTAAAAAAATATTTATTTATTTTATCTATATGAGTACACTGTTGCTGTCTTCAGATACAACAAGGCAAGAGGGCATCAGATCCCATTACAGAGGGTTGTGAGCCACCATGTGGTTGCTGGGAATTGAACTCAGGACCTCTGGAAGAGCAGTCAGTGCTCTTAACCGCTGAGCCATCTCTCCAGCCCAGTAAATTATAACTTATATTTAAGAGTACACTGAAAAGGTTTTTTTTTTTTTTTTTGGTTCTTTTTTTCGGAGCTGGGGACCGAACCCAGGGCCTTGCGCTTCCTAGGTAAGCGCTCTACCGCTGAGCTAAATCCCCAGCCCCCTGAAAAGGTTTTTAATAGTGGGATGCCCAATTTACAAAGACAGACTCTGGCTGGATGGTTTAACTATCACCTTGGCTTAGTTCAGTAGAAATGTAATAATAATAATAAAAAACTATGTGTATGCTATCTTGCCTGCACATATGCCGTGCCGTTGGAGGTCAGAAGAGGGTGTCAAATCCCCTGGAACAGGAGCTACAGATGGCTGTGAGCTGCCATGTCGGTGTTGGGAATCCACCATGAGCCTTGTGGAGCAGCAGCCAGTGCTCTAACTGCAGAGGCGTCTCTCTCCAGCCTCCTTAGCTCACTTCCATCTCACTGCAAGTTCGTCTTCTGTCATGTGTCTAACCTTCTGACACTGACATATTCAATACTGTTATCTATGAAATGCATACTTGAGAACTGCACAATTGAGGTTAAGAAAAAAAGTGGCAGTCCAGCAGGTAAAGTTGAAGCCTGTGGGCCTGAGTCTGACTACTGGATTAGGGAGGAACTGGTTTCTAGGGAACTGTCTTCTATCTCCCATTGTGCATACATAAGGCAGAGTATGATATAAAATCACACACACACACACACACACACACACACACACACACACACACACACACACACACACACACACACACACACACAGAGAGAGAGAGAGAGAGAGAGAGAGAGAGAGAGAGAGAGAGAGAGAGAAAGAGAGAGAGAGAGATCTAGTGCTTTAAGTACTTTTATAATTTTGTGTTAGACTGTATTTATAGCCACCCTAAGGTCCAAACTGCTGGTTGGACACACCTGAGTCCTAGTTATAAAACAGCACCAATTTCACTTCAGTCTTTCATCATTGACTATCACCAAGGACAAGCAAGCTATTTAAAAAAAAAAACAAAAAACCCAAAAAACAAAGTTGGTGCAAGACAGCTTGTCCCATAAGAGACCCAAGACCTGGCCCATGTGTATTCTGCTATGAACTATGGGGCAGGCTTTTTGGCCCTTGTTTCTCTATCAGTTAACAATGAAGTTGATTTTATTTAGCCTGTCTGGTCTTCACATGTTCAAGGAGTTACTGTAAGTGGAAAGCCTTCTGTTCAAGCATGAGTGTAACCATCATGCCACCAGGCCAGATTTTAGAGACGCAGTCACTCGTTGGAAATGGTCCTAGAGCTGACGTGCTGTGTGCTGTATGGGTGCAGCGGGGAGAGACAGAGATCCTTCCTGACAATCTGAGGCGGTCAAAGCAGTAACTGCAAGCAGCCAGGAGAAACACTCCCTTAGGGTCTCATTTTCTCTGCAGATATAAAAACTGCTCTAATCATAAGTCCTCATCCATAAGCACACTCACAACAAGCGGGCATGGCTCAGTGAGGTCATACCTACTTGCTATCTATCTTGAGTCTGCTGCAGTCCTAAATTCACCATTCTGGTTTTCATAGTACCTGCTAATGGAGGTTGCTCCTGGACTTGTTCATGCATATGTGCATGCATGCTAGTCAGGTGTCAATCTCCAGTGTCATTCCTCTGGAGCTGTCCATCTCTTTTCTCTTCCTCCCCTACCCCAGTCTTGCCCATTCGCCATCCCTTCCTTCCTTCTTATCCTTCCTTCCTTTAAGAGATAGGGTCTCATTTACTCAGTTTGCTGAGTAGGCTAGCAATCCTATGAGTATGCCTCTTTCTCCTACCCAGTACTACGTCACTGGCTTTCAATGTGGGTTCTGGAGGTCAATTAGGTCTTATGCTTGCATAGTAGGGACTTCATGAAGTAAGTAAACAAACCATGTCTCCAGGTCTGGACTCAGCTTTTGAGGACAGCTCCTTACATTCTGCATGCCCCTAGCCTCTCTAGAGTAGGAGCCACAGAGGCTCAACATGTCAACAAGCAACTGGCCAGGGACTGCTGAGGTGCTCGGCCCTGGGAACAACAGGTAGACTTTGTGGGCATTTTAGATGTGTGGTTGGTTGCTCGGCTCTAATGTCAGCAGTAGGAATTTTACTCCCGACAACGCAGGCCAAGTCAAAGGGAAAAGAACTCATAAGCATGAGATTTCATTTTGGGTCCTGCCTTTCCACCCAGTCCTGCTGGCACATGGCCGCAGGGCTAGCTCACCTCCTTGTGGGAGTCTTTGTGGGCTTCCAGAGTCTTCATGATCGTCAGTTCTGCGTAGTTTTTGAATCTTGCTGGCTGGTTTCTCAGAATCTCCCGTAAAACTCTCAGTGCCAGAGCTCGAATGGAATGCTAGGTGTGAGAGGAAAGGAAACGTCACCCAAAAGTACATGCCCATAGCATGCACGGGCCCACACGCTAGGCCCGTTCTATATACTCTGGCCTCTAACAGGCCCTTCTACATAGATCACAAGTCTACTCAACATGGGCTCCTGGACAGTCAACTCCAAGACAGCAGGCACTGATACAGGGTGGCACCTTTAGGACATGTGGAGAGGCTGGCAGATCAAGAGAAGATGGCACACCTAATTCATGGTTAGTCCCTGTCCTTTCTAGATTTCCTGAAGCTTTGGTTCATGAGTCATCCTTGTGTGAAACAGGCACAGGGATGAACCCAAGACACCCAGTCCTTTCATGGACAGGCCTGCCAGGCTGTGAAGCCTCTGAGGTCAGCTGGAGACCCATGTTTGTTCCTGACCTTCTGGGTGATGAGGTCACCTGTGCAACAGGGCTCAAGTTGTTAAGGTTCCAGTCATGTGTCTGGAGGAAAGCCATTCCAAACAGACGCTGAATCTCAAGAAAGGAGAGCAGAGTTTACTGCAAACAGAGCCAAGAAGCACATCCTGATTCCTTGTCACTCAACTGTGCACTGTCCAAACTCACACACAAAGCACCTGCCCTTCACATGACATCATCCCATCTCTCCCAGGAGCCCAGCCAAGTGTAACTGCCTCTATAGACAGTACTTTGAAGAAAAGTTGGCGTGGGCCCTTTGTCACCATTCCCTATCTTTGCTTATCCCTAAACTCCACCTTTAATCCCAAGAATTAGAAAGCAATTCCAGGGCAGGCAGCATTCACTGTCTGCTCCCCTGCTTCCTGCTGCTGGCAGTCACTATCACTGTGACCCTGGGTTTGGCCTATGACCCGTGCTAGTTTCTTGGGACTCCTCCCAGCCCTGTGCTCTAGCTGTTTCTGCTAGGCCATGCAAAACTAATGTGGAAAGATGAACCCCTACTATGAAGCTTCATCCCAGCTGTCCTTTGAGTCTGTGTTGGTGGCCTGTTTCACAGTAGAAGTCGAGATTCTTACTAGGTCACCTCTCTCATCTGCACCCACTTCCACCAGTGTTAGCTACAAGAATCAGGTATATTCACAGCCCAGGCATGCTTCAAAGCCTTGTCTGTGACATTCAAATGCCCCAGCATGAAGGCTTGGTTTTACAGCTATTAATACAGCCTGGGAACCTGCCATGTGCCCTGCTGACATTAGCTCTAACAGGTGCAGGGTGAACAGAAATGAAACTTCCTGAAAGGCAGTACTTAAGGCCTTTAAAAAATATACTCTGGGCAGGCAAGATGGCTTAGTGGGAAAGGTGTTTGCCACTGAGTTCAATGGCCTGAGTTTAATTCCAAAAACTCACCCAAAAAAGTGACTCTTGCAAACTGTTCTCTGACCTCCATGTGTGTGTATGTGTCCACATATGCATATACACACACGTACAGAATTGAATAAATTTACAAATTTAAAAACGAACTTCTGAATTCTTTATTTCACTTGAAATAAAAGTGGAACTCATGAAGATGCACTGTGGAGGATCACCTTCTATACTAATGGGGTTTAGGACATTTCTGTATTACAGTATCTAGGTTCAGGAAGGTGTTTATTTCATGGACTGGGTGCACAGCCAGTTACAGGGAGACTTGGGTCTACACATGAGCTGGGGTGGCTATTGTAGGCTAGTGAGTACTCAGGAACTATGTGGAACCCAGATGAATACTTAATTTGGTATAAGTCAGGCTCAGAAGGAAAAAGGAAAGCTGGTCAACCCGGATCGGAAAGGTATCATAACACCACCATGTGGAAGGGGCTATGGAAGTGCCTACGTCTTTGTCTCCGAGAGTTTCCAGCAGCAGCAGCAGGATGGTCTTGAAGTGCTCCTCCCACACGCCCAGGCTGTCCTCCCTGGTGATCTTAAGCAGCTCCAGGAGTGCGCCCTTCCGCTCCTCCACACGCTCGTTGTGGTTGGACAGCTCTTTCAGCAAGTCAGCCACCAGGTCCGAGTGGTCAATGGGCACTGGGGAGACACACATGGTACCTCAGATGTTGGCCACAGGGCTCCCGGCATGCTCTTTTCTACCACAGAGATAGATGCTATACTTTCCTCTCCTACTGTACCCTGCTTGGCTGCCAGCTTCCTGTTGTATACCTCCAACATTTTCACCACGCTGTGAGAACAGAGTGCCAGGCAGCTGTATGTCGCCAGTGTCCTGTGAGTCCTCCCTTCCTTACCATTTTTCACTTTCCATTTTTACATAGAGATTAAAAAAAAAAATTCTAAGTGCTTGAGACTCATCTTTTCCCAAACTTTCTTCTACTACCACAGTCTCAAGCTACTGAGTAACCTCTTGCCTGCAGGAGGCTCATTCCAGTGCAAACACTCTCCCAAGCCCTCCAATCCTCACATACATCCACGTTCCCCCCAAGACTGTCACTATCACACTGCCTAACATCTGCTCTATTCTGGGACGTGCAGAGCTTGGGACCCGACATAATAACCAACGCCAGTCAAAGTGTCCAGACTACTGAGGACTGCAAAGCCTGCTCATTTCCACGAGCACGGTTACCAGCAGGGGTCTGAATTCTGCCTACTGGCTCAGAGGTACCTCTTTCCCTGACCATACTCATATAAGAGCCCTCAATTGTGAAAACTCAACTTCAAACAGGGGGTATGGGGAGCTGACAGTGGAAACAAGCCCCCACAAGCTTTCTCTTGAGGCATATTTGCATATTTCTTTAGCTTCTGAGATCTGGGGGCAAGCACATAAGGAAGCTCAAAACACAGACAGCTTGTTGCCACCCCACCATTCTCCTTTTCCTTACATGGTGCTGGATAAAAACAACGGACACTCTAATCTCTGGTCAAGATCAAGCATGGAGAAGGAAGTGGTGAAGCAACTTCGCAAGCAAATGAAAATGCCATCCACTTCTGCCAGAAAGCACGGGTCACAGCGAGCATGGCCACCCCAGCCTTACTCCAGGGACCAGCTCATGGCAAATTCAGGGAAAAGACAGTTCCAGGACTGTTTCTGACCCCTGATGCCACTTTTATTCTGGACACCTGGAGAACTGTCTTCTACCGCAGAACTCCATAGTATCAGGTCCTTTATTCCCTGTGGGCCTTGAACCCTCCTTACAGAGCAGCCCCCTCTAACGTGTGCTCACTCTGTAACCCCACAGGGGGGAGCAAACACCCAGGTAGTTTGCCTTGCTTTCTTCTCCGCAGGACGACCCAAGCATTTCATGATTACAGAAGGCATTCAAGCAGGTGTTAATTATTTAGAAACTTGATTTACTTAATTCTCCATTCAAACCCTAGTCAAACAAACCAGATGTACAATTCGAAAGAAAAATCATGTGGAGTTGCACTAGAACAGAGCAAGGGAATGTAATGAGTGAGGTAGAGGAAGGAAAACGTAAGTTGCTGGGACAAACACCATCAAGCCAATACCTGGTCACTTGCAGCTCACTCACTGGTGGACACTGGTCTTAGGTTTAGCTTTGGCCCTGCCTCAGGATACCAAGCACAACTCAATCCCTGAGCCACATTCTCTGTCCCTGAATACTGGTCTTGACGTGGGACTCAGAAAATCCCAGACACATACCTATGTTATATTTTGGGCAAGTATCTTAATCCTTCTGAATCTATTTTGTAACCTGTAAAATGAGATCTCTAATCTCAGGAGTTAATGGGCATATACTTCTTAGCTGAGTGCTGAACATAAAGTAAGGCAAGTTAAGTACTGTCAGACCCCTGCCTCCTACCTCTAGGACAGCATGGCATAGTCTGGGAACACCGTGAGGAAGAGGCCTTGGGACATCACCTTCAGGACTAAGAGCTGGGACAGCTGTGGGCCAGGGCCTTCACGTAGAGCATGTGTAGGATGCCTGTGCCCTGCTGCATGCCCTGGTCAATCTCTTCATTCAGCAGAGCTCCAGTAGCAGAGCCTCCATGCACAGAGTGTAGACATACTGAGGAGAGGTCCACATAGGCTTCTGCTCACGGGGACCTTCCTAGGCCTAATCACACAGCAGGGACTCGACAAGCAGTTCTGGGCAATAGTGGACCAGGACAGACCCCCTCTTTCTATTTGTGTCTGTCAGGGTGCACAGGCTGGGATGACAGAGTGAGGAGTGTAGGTGGCAAAGGAGGGCGTGGGGAGGCAAGCAGACAAACCAGACAAACCATCTCGGAGCTGCTCCATGTCATCGTCAAACACTGCTTCCTTCAGAGCCGTCTTGTCATAGGTGTTGATGGTGTCAGAGTAGGGATACGGGTTGTACTCCCGTGCTCTTGGCCCCGGAAAGGCACGTGGAGGCTGTGTGTTGAGCAGGGAGGTCTTGTTGTCCAAAGCCATCCTGCCTCCTTCTACCTCACTACCTCCCCGGCCCTCGGTGGCGGGTGAGGCTGCTCCCCCATCTCGGGACACCTAGAACACAGCATAAAGTCAATCTAGAACCTTCTCCCACACTTGTTCACTTCCATCCTTCCTTCCCCCTTCCTCTTTCTGTCCCCTCACCCCCACAACTCTGGGCTTCTTTTTCTTTCACAGGGTGTTATGATGTAATCCTGGCTGGCCTTGAACTCAGATCCACAGAGTCACCCAAGTGCTGGGATTAAAGGTCTGTACTACCATGCCCAGTCCACACTTTTTTTTTTTTTTTTTTTTTGATGTTTAGAAATTTCTTAGAGGGGCCAGAGATTTCCATTTGCAAGCTAGCTGATGACAAAAGGACAGCTGTTGGTATTTAATTTTATTTAAAACATTTTTGAGACAGACAGACAGACACAGAGACACAAAGACAGAGACGGACAGAGAGCTTATGGAGGTCAGAAGAGGGTGCTCTTCCCTGGATTTAGAGTTACAGGTAATTGGGAGCTGCCTGATATGGGTGCTGGGAACCATATCTGGAAGAACAGCAAGGCTCTTATGCATGGAGCTGTATCCCCAGCTCCAAGCCATTGCTTTCTATCTAATAGAACATTCCTCCATCTGCTTATATATTAAAGCTCCTTTTCTTTGCTGTTTGATGATCCATTGTACTCTGAGTTTTCTGAAGGATCACTACCATGGAGTCTAAAGAGCTCCTTGGATAGCGAGAGGTGTGTCCTTCATTGTCCATTCTTGAGAAGCCTGTGTCTGTGTCAGACTTCTGTGGCTTCTGGCTCCAATGCCAAGAGCAGGAGCTTCTCAAAAGTAAGTTGATAATACGCACATGGCAAAAGCTCAGAGCCGAAACCCAAAGCACTCTGAACCAGCCTCTTGGTTTGTAGATACTATGAAACAACCATGGGGGTGAAGCCGGATCATCTCAAAATCACCTCTAACCTTGAGCCATAGGACTATCTCCCACCCACAATCACTCTTCTGCTCTCTGGAGATCTGTACTGAACTTTGTTGACTCTCAGTGGTCTCTGGCATGTTTGTGACAGTCTTGCAGTGCTGGCCAGTTATATGTCAACAACAGAGAATCATGTGGGAAGAGGGAACCTCAACTGAGAAAATGACTCTAGCGGACTGGCCTGTAGGAAAGCCTGTGGTACATTTTCTTAACCAATGATTAATGTGAGAGGGCCTCTCCCATTGTAGGGGATGCTACCTCTGGCTGGTGCCTCTGGGTGTTATAAGAAAGCAGGCCAAACAAGCCATGAAGAACAAGTCAGTGAGCAGCACTCCTGCATGGCCGCTGCATCAGCTCCTGCCCTGACTTCCTTCAGGAGTGGTCTGTGCCATGGAACTGTAAGCAGAAAGAAACTTTTCCTTCCTAAGCTGCTTTTGCTCATGGTGTTCATTCACAGCAATAGAAACTAGGGCATGGTACCAGGCCTTTACCTTAGGCACAGGAGCCTGCTCAGCACCCACATGACAGTGTTATGTGGACAAGTCTGGGCTGGCAACGGTCAGCCTATTTCCCCACCTGGACGTGACTTCCAGGAATGCAGAGTGTATCTGGAGATTCCCACACAACTCTATTTGTGCTGCTAACAAGATACAATTCTTATTCTGTTTGTATGCTTTTAAAAGTTGTGCTAATTACATATAACCTATCATTCCAACCATCCATAATCATACGGTTGGTGACAGTAATACATTCACTACGTTGTATAACCATCAACACCATGTACACACCAAACTTTCTCATTATCCCTGCAAAACCCCCACACTTAATAGATAACAACTCCCCTGCCTCACAGACCTTGATTGTGTTTCCTACAAACCTGTCTATCTTAGGTATCTCATGTAAAGGAAACATCAAATCTTTGCACTTCTACATGAGGCTGGTTTCACGTGGCATTATTTAAAGTTCATTTAGGTCAGAACACAGCACAGATTTCTTTCCTTTTGACCACGTCTGTCACATCTTTACCTCATCATCTCAGTGTGCCGATCCACACTGAGGTTGTGCTTACCTTGGCTACCGGGTCTAATGGTACTGTATATGCTGGTCTACAGATACCTGTGTGAACCCACACTTGCAACTCTGTGTCATACTTCATAAAAGATCTAGAATGCATCTCACATTGACACTTATAAATAAGACTTACTAATACATTTAAGATACAGAGATAAATAATTCAGAGATAGGCCTGTAGGAAATAAGACCAAAAAGATGTAGGCTATACCTTAATAGCAGTGTCCTGGGTAGTAGGTAATTTGTGGGTGACTCTGTAACTCTCTTAAAAAGTACAGCATGGCTACAATGAAATGTCACTTAGAAAGAGTGCTTAGAAACTTATAGGGGCTGAGAGATGGCTCAGTGTTAAGAACATAAACTGCTTTTGCACTGGACCCAGGTTCAGTTCTCAGCACTCATGTTGGGTACCTCACAACCACACAATGACTCTAGTTCCAGAGGATCCCCAACGGCTTCTCCTAGCCTCTGTGTGGGCAAAGCATACATGCAGGCAAAACACTCATACATGGGAAATAAAATAAAAATTCAAAAAAAAATCTTAAAAACACAATTACACTACATTTTCTAAGCACTTTAATGGAACTATTTCTTTAGAAAATTAATAATAATAATGATGATGATAATGATGATGATGATGACGATAATAGTAATAATAATAATAGAGCAGTATTTTTGCCCTCTGAGCCACCTTGTCAGCCCTCCAATCTTACTTTTTTGTGTGTATTTCTTTTCTGTCCTTCTCTCTGTGTAGATTTTGCAAAAATGGGAATTCCAGGATACATACAATTGACATTTTGTTTTCTTCACTGTATAAGCAATTTATGCGTAGATAAAGTTCAGTGGTGATCATGTGTGACTCTTTACTCATGCTTTAATAACTCAATCATCCACCTTTTCCAAAAGGTTGCAGGTAATACTTAAATATGTCACTTTGTGGGATTAACACCGTTCTTTTCTTTTGCTGAGCTCTTTCCTTAGAATAAGTTATTGGTAGCGTTGACACTCACTCTTGTTAAATGCAGTTGTACTGACCTCCAGACCACTGCATTCATCTCACGCAGCACCTGCTCTTCACTGCTGCACCACAGTATCTCTTACATTCAGTGCTAAGATGCCTACAGGAAGTAAACTGGAACCCAGATTCCTGGTCCCTGTTCCTCTGTAATTGCTTAGTGTTTCCCCCTAACATCTTTAACACTGGCATTTCTTGTGTGAGCCATCACCCACCAGCTCTAATTTGCTTCTATACAAAGCCTTGGCAAACTAGGCCTGCTGTGCAGCTGAAGAACAGGTACACGGGCTCTGGATGTTGTCGAATAAATAGCCCCTCCCTGAAATACAGTCGGCTCTTCATATGCACAGACTCTTTCTGAGTGGAGTCAATCAATATATACCAGAATAGTCATTAGAAGGCTGGCATCCAAACTAAATGCATACACTTTTATTTTTAAGGGGGTGGGTGAGGGCTTGGACAGGGAGATGGCTCAGTGGTTAAGATCATGTGGAGCCACTTCCAGAGGCTGTCAGCATTCACCTGGTGCCTTATAAGCATTCACAACTCCACTTCAGGTAATCTGACACATTCTTCTGAACTTGGTGGGAACCAGGCACACATACACACATGCAAGCACAGAGAACATTCAGACACATAAAATAAATCTAATAACTTTTCACTAAAATTATCTATCTATCTATCTATCTATCTATCTATCTATCTATCTATCTATCTATCTATCTATCTATCTATCTATCTGGGATATTCACACACGTGGAGGTCAGAGGACAACTTGTGAGTTCCAGGAATGCAACTTAGGTCATGGTCCTTTACCTGATGAGCCAACTGTTCTTACCACTGTTTACTAAATGGCAGTATAACAGCCACACGGATGTCTGGTACAACATTCTAGCAGGTGCTATGCTACCTAGAGATGACCTGAGTACATTCGAGGATACAGGGGACTCAGGCACTTCAGAGTTGCAGATAATAAGGAATGATTGAATCGTATTTTTAAAATTTATGTGTGTGTGTGACAGTGTGCACCTGTGTGAATTTATATGCATCAAGTATGTATAGGAGCCCTTGGGAGACAAAGGAAGAATCAGCTCCCCTGGAACTGGAGTTAAAGGCAACTGCCTCATTTGGCTGTCTCACAACTCCCTCTCTGTCCTTGCATCCCTGACACCTCTCCCCTCCCTTCCTGGGGCCCTTTCAGTTCTTATCACGGCAATTCGTACTTGTTAAAACATATAAAGTATTCCCTCACCCCTTGGCTTCCCCCCATCAGCCCAGCAGTGCTTCCCAGGGGTTGTTGCTTCTCCAGGACTCTGTCCTTACCAGGTGCTGGGTGGGCCTTTCACCCTTCACTTTTTTTCCCCTTCATTTCCCCACCCCCCAACTCCCATACAATGGAATTGCTTCTCAATGCCTCTCAAGTCTCCACTTGAGCCTCAGTCACTGGCCGAAACTCCAACACCACTACCTAGTTTGCTTAGTGGATCCATGGGCCCGCCATCCACACCCACCCACAGTTAACTCCACGATGTTCTGAACAGATTATCAGATTACTATACACTTTCTTACTTTCTTCTCCTTCTCAGACCAGATCCCATCAGCCTGACTCAAGAGCCCAGGAGATTTCTGGCCTCTCTGTTAACTTCTTTTCGTCTAATGCAGTGGTTCTCAAAGTTCTTAACGCTGTGACCCTTTAAAACATTCCTCATATTGTGGAGACCGCCAATAATAAAGTTATCTTTGTTGCTACTTCATAACTAACTTTGCTACAGTTATGATTTGTAATGTAAATATCTGATAAGCAGGAGGGTCTTAGGCAACCCCTGTGAAAAGGTCGTCTGACCTTCGGGATAAGAGCCACTGCTCTAGGGCCTCTGGCTCCCTGGAGTTGGGCTTTCAGACACATCCCACCATGCCAAGCTTTTTAGTTTGCTTGTTTTTGTTTTGCAAGGCAGGGTCTCGGTGCAGCTCCAGCTGTCCTGGAACTCACCTGGAACCAGGATGGCCTCTCAGTCACAGACGTCCACCTGACTCTTCCGTTTGAGCGCTAAGATTTCACCACAACCCAACACCAAGCTTTTTGTAAAAAATGTGGTTCTGGGGACAGGAGTCAGGCCCTCATGCTTGTACAGCAAGTACTTCACTGACATTACAGGAAAGAAAACAGGCCCAAAGCAAAGGAACAGAAGCTGAGAGCCATTCTTCTGAAACGTCCTAAAACTGCCTTAGGCCTCTAAAAATACCATTACTTTAACACCAGGGCAGAAAACAGTCACCAGGGAGCTGAGTTTGGGAAAAGTCTCTAGTTGCTGCCACTTAACTGCCAGGGAGTCATGCCCTGGCCCAGGATACTCACGATATCACAATCCTTCTTGCCATCTCGCTTGATTGGCTCATTTAGATCCTCCTGGCTTCGGAAACTGAACTTCTCGATGGCTTCTGTAACTCCACGCAAAGAGCTGTAGATTTCCTCAGAGTTCAGGTTCTCCGTGTCATAGTCCAGCATGCTATAATTAAAAATGTATTTTCTGAGAAACTGAGGTACGTGCATAAAACCAAGACACAGGCCTAGCTGGTTCATAATTTAGAGTAAGGTTTTCAGTTAGTTGGAACACAGGGGGCAGCTCTTGTCAGGGCACTGCCACTGGCCATCTTCCATGTCACGGCCAGTCCCAGACACATCACACCAGCACCCAGGAAGCAGTGAGAACAAAAGCACAAGGATGAGAGAACGCAGGAGTGACGGAGGTGACCGAATGTACACGGGGATGACGGTGGAAGGTAACTTTCTTATCTTGAAGATGAAAAAAAGCTAGTTTACTTGTTACTGGTCTCAAATGTACAAACTCTAGAGGAACAGGCACATGGCAATAAGCTAGAATTACAGACACTTCTGAGGAGCAAAGCAAACCACTTCACAAGACCCAGCTAGGCACACCAGAATCCAATGCAGAGAAACAACCAAGCCCTATGTCAACAAACACCAGCTTGGGATTCAAAGTCAGACCTACCCTCACTGGGCCCCTGGGGCTCCAATTCCCATGTGGCCTAACCCAGGACTTGCTGGGAATACCAGATTCTTTTGTTAAGGCAGATCTTAAAGAGAGCCACCCTCTTGAATGAACATCCAAAAACACTTCTAGAAACAATAGCTGTCCCCTTTGGAAAAGTGATGCCAACTGCTATCCTTTGAGACACTAACAGTAATACACCACAAAGCAGAAATGCTTTAAAAAAAAAAAAAAGTGTGGTGTCCTGCAGTTATGTCAACAAATATTCTTTAGATGTATGAAAAGGGTACTCAACAGAGAGTGTCATGAGAAAAACACCACACATCTTTTCTGAGACATTTAAAAAAAAAAAAAAAGCACAGGATGCATAGACAAGGATGACTGCAAGGCATGGTGGGACAATCAACTAGGGACAGTTTGAAGACAGAACAGCTTAGTTTAAACACTGCTTGTTTTAAGAAAGCATTTGGAGTAGTTTACGTGAGACTGTCTCCTACAGGACAGGCTCTGGCATTTCAATACTTGGTCCCTATTTGGAGGCACTGTTTGGGGTGTGGGTATTAGGAGGAAGTATGTCACTGGGTGTGGGCTTTGACAATAAGAAGCTTGGCCTGCTTTCTAGTATGCTCTCTGAATCACCCTGGCTTTGGAAGATGTGAGCTCTTGGCTTTCTCTTCCTGCTTCCATGACTGCTCCTTTTATGCTTCCCACCATGATGGACTCTTACCCTCAGGAACTGTAAACCTAAATAAACCTTCTAGATGCTCTCTTGGTCATGGTGTGCCATCATAGCACAGAAGAATATTAACACATAAGTAGGTACCAGAGACTGGGCTACTGTTCTGAACAACCTGGCCATGCTAGTGTGTGGAAGACTTTGGAATGCTGAGCTAGAGAAATGATTTATTGCTCTCCAGAGCCATCCTGTAGGATCCCAGAGGACAGCAGGTGTGGAGAGCAATGTAGACTGCATTGGCCCAGCTCAAGAGGTGTCAGAGGGAAACAGTATTAGGACTTGGCTTGTTGCTGTGATATTTTGGGAAAGAATCTGATTGCTCTTATCCTAAGAACCTGCCTGAGGCTAAATTGAAAAGCAATGGACTAATTTCTTTGGTTCAGGAAATTTCAAGACAGGGTAAAACACTGAATCTGTAGCATGGCTGTTACTGAAACAGTCTTCAAGGAAACACAAATGGGTTAGAGAGAAATAGAAAGTACAATATGGAGAGAAAGGTGGGCTGAGAAGCTCCATGTTGTAGGCAAGACCTGTGCTAAGACAGAGGCTGTTCACCAGACTCTCAGATACACAGCAACAAAGGGAAGTGTGCCCTTGGGCAAGACCGCCCAGCTAAGCTTTAGCTGCACTGCTGTGCTGGCCTAGGTAGGGCTGTCCATGTGGTACTGGCTTTAGAGGCATGAAAGATCCAAGGGGGAAAGATCCTTCCTCAAGTTTCAGAGCCACTGAAGACAGACAGTGTGTGGTGGGGAAGCCTGGAGACAGCAAGCGGCTATGAGAGGCTATTTTGTAGAGCTGTGAGAGTAAAGGCTGTCCACAGTGGAGACTTCAAGATATTGGAGATACCAGAGCCATGAAATACTGCCAAGGAAAGCTGTACACAGGAAGGAGAACTAGCCCAAGGAAGGGACAGACGCCACGGGCAGCACAGCTGGAAGGGCAGAGTATGCTGACCCCTTTGAAATGAAAGCCCCATACACTGGACCTGGAGGATTCAGCATTTGCTGTGCCAGATTTCAGTCTTGTGTTGGCCCAGTATTTCCCAATTATACTCCATCCCTTCCTTCTAAAATGGTAATGTCTCTTCTGTGCCATTATATGTTGGAAATATATAAGCTGCCCTTGGTTTTACAGGGAGTTACAGTTAAGAGATTGATTGCCTAGAGTCTCACAAGAGACTAGGCTTTAGATTGAGAAGACTATGGGAGCTTTGAAATTGGGTAAAACACATTTTGTATCATCATAAGTCTATGGGGGGGGGCAGGGAGTGGAATTTAGTAGTTTGAATGAGAATGTCCCACACAGGCTCTGATATTTGACCATTTGGTCCCCGATTGGTGGCACTGTTTGGTGGGTTCAGGCGGGGTGCCCTTGTTGAAGGAAGCACATCTCTTGGGGTAGGCTTTGAGTGTTTATGGTCTCAGCCTAGTTTGTCCACTCTGCTCTATGTTCACAACTGAAGCTCAGCTCCCCGCTGTCGTGCCTGCCACTTGCTGCTATGCCTCTCTGCCATGATCCCTCTGGAACCATAAGCCCAAATTAAGTCTTCCTTAAGTTCCTTGGTCATGATATTTTTATCACAGCAATAGAAAAGTTATTAATGGGATGGGATTTAGCTCAGTGGTAGAGCGCTTGCCTAGGAAGCGTAAGGCCCTGGGGTCGGTCCCCAGCTCCGAAAAAAAAGAACCAAAAAAAAAAAAAAGAAAAGAAAAGTTATTAATACAGTATTCAAGGAAAGACAAGATGCTGTAGGCTAACGCACTTATAGAAAGTCCTGAGCTAGCCAAGGAGTTCAGTACACTCCAACAATCCTTGGCTGTGCAGAACCAAGCAACAGCATTATTAGTTCTTTAATGTAACAAGGTGTCCACTGGTCAGATCCCTTCCTAATGGCAACACTGCCAAGCCATGCATTGCACAAGAAGCAAATTTCCTCTAAGTTAAAAACAACCGGAATTTACTAAGTTGCTCCCTTGGAGAGTGCCATGGGACTAGTCATATCTCTGTCCACTGGAGGATGCAATGATCCAAGTACTCTTTAATGCTGGCGACAGCAACAGCCCTGAGCTCACTCTCACAGACGGAAGCTAATGCACCCAGCACTGCAAAACTGGTCCAGACAGAATCTATCTTTCCTGGTAAATGGAAGAAAGCACCTATCAGCTGTATTAGGAGAGTTCCAACAACACACACCAACTCAAAGACTGGCCTTGGCACCTAACAAAAGGAAACATGATCCCTGAACACATCTGCAGGTGAAACTCAATGTGCATACCCATGAGAAGTTAAATTAAAAACTAGACAAAGCAGTACTCAAGGGTTCCAGGCATTTGGAGTTCACAGGCTGTCCCCAAGGCAACTCTACAGAACTACTCAAAGTATGACTAGAGAGAATATCCCATGTCCCTGTCCTAGGCACTCTGCAACACCAGCTTATGCACAGGAGTGTTTATACATCTGACCAGTACACTATTTTTATACAGAGAGACTGAGTATTATGACTCAAATAAAAAAATATACAAGATGTAAAAGAATGCCTTAAATACTTTAAATCACAACAACCAAAGATAACAGCATAGCCCATGCAAAAGAAAAAAAATTGAAAGAGTGATGGACGGACGAGAGGTGGTCTGAAGGAACGTTCAGTCTTTAAGGGATGTCACAATATTATTTTCAATGTGTTGCTTCAGAGAATGTTGGCTTTCAGATAAATCCACCCCATGATTTTCAACCCAAACTCCCTCAAAATGTTTCACTCCAGTTCCAATGGCTGCCCCATCACAATGGCCTCTTGTGAGGAAAGTAAAGGCTCTGCCGGCTGTTGTCCCCTCTGTCACTTTCCAGGAATGACCAATTCCAGCTGTCACAGTGGTGGCAGGGTGTGTCCAACCCCTGAGGTTACTCCTTCAAGAGTCTCTTGGAAGAAAGCTGAAATCATGAGCTCTGGGTACCAGAGATGGCTGCTCTCTAGTGGCACCCCCTCTCTAGGCATCATCCCCCTTTTGCTTGATGCTGTCTACTGTTTGCCTTTTTTTCAGATCAATACCCTTTAAGCCTTCACTTCTTAGGGAAAAGTTTCCCAGGAAGGCTGTCATCAGGAAGTGGGTTGGACAAACAACCCCAAATCTACATTTTAAGAATATTCACCTTTCGTTTCTGTGTGTGTACGTGTAGTGTATGTGCTTGCACAGGCATCCAGAGGCCGGAATGTAAGCCCCTGATGGAGGTCCTAGGACTGAAACTGAGAGAACAGTAAGTGCTCCTCTCTAGCCAACCCTGAGACCTGAGTGCTGACAAATGAAGACTGTGCAGACTGGTGAGGTGAATCTGCATGTGACGCAGAGTGCCCCATTTTAGCTTAGAGACATTCCCAGGACGTAATTGTTTGGGTTAAAGCCCAAGCCTTGATCACCTGTAAACTTTCGGGTTAGACTCTGAGGGACTTCGCTCTGAATCTTAGATTAGGAAGAGTAACTCAGTCAACCAACAGCCATTGACCTAAGGACAGGTCGTGTCACCCTAATGTAGCCCAGTGACTACCCTGTGGAGAACCAGATGGCAGGTGGGAAGGGACATTGGGTCAGGATGACAAAGAAATCAATGGGAAGAGAGGAAGCCTGTTTTTTGGACCTTTCTTTTCTGTTAATTGAGGGCTATGAATACCAGGTATAGACAAAGAGAATACTTTTGTTGTGAAATCAATAGGGTCTGTTAGTCTTCAAAACCCATTTACAGTCAGCGTTATCTCCCTCAGTTGCTTACTGAAAGTTCTACTTTATGTCTTTCCCCCACCCTCAATGCTGGGCATTGAACTCAGGGTCTTGGGCATGCTATGGAGCCCCACCCCATGGTGAAAATATGTATCAACTGTTACCAACTAGTTGAGTTAGATTGATGTTACATGTACATTTGGGAAAGATGATTCTGGAGATGATTCTAACCTCCTCTGGAGGTCAATCTAGATGACCCGCTGGAGGATGAGTGGAGTGAGGCTCTGTGTGTGGAAGGGCAAGCAGGGCAGTCTACTGGGGGAGTCAATGAAGCGGGTCTACACTGGGTGACAGGGTGACTCAGAACAGTGACAAGCGCAGGTATCATTACAAAGAGGACACCATCTGTGCATCAGTTATTTAGGACCCCACAGCCACAGCTGCTGTTTGTTTTCTAGGTTGACTTTTTAAATGTTTAAAATGTAACATTGTGCCTGTGTGTGCATGTGCACATGCTAACACTCCATGGTGTACATGTGGAGGTCAGAAGGCAGCTCTGTGGAGCTGGTATCAGGGATTAAACTCAGGTTGTCAGGCATGGAAGCAAGTATCTTTACCTCACAAGCCCTCTGGTTTTCTTTCTGTCCTTAAGATCTTTTATCCTTTTACACATGGATACACACTCTCACAGAGCACAGCGGCAGCTTCCTAAGTTCTGCCCATGCAAAGGCATGCATGCTCTCAGCTTTGGATTTTTATGACAGTATTCAAGAAACTGGAACAGGTGTCTGAGGGAATATATAGAACTTTCTAGAGATCACAAACATAACTGTTTTAAAACCTGACAGGAGCTATGTCTTTCTGGATGTGTCATGGGTCACTAAGCCAGCGCCTGGCAGCTTCACTCCCACCAGCAGCAGCTGCTTCCTAGGGACAAATAACTTTCTGTCTGAAACCAGGGCATCTTTCCTGATTAATGCATTTATTTGTTCAGCAGTACTGGAGTACTTACACAGGCTAGGTAGGAGCTCTGCCACGAAACTAGCTTCAGCCCTAGGTGGGGCATATTTAGGGACATGGGACAATGGCACAACCTATCCTGGCTTTGTTTTATTTTTGTTGTTGTTTTTTTGACAACCTGACTTGAGCTAGATATGTCAGGGAAGAGGAACTTCTGTTGGGAAAACGTTTCCATCACATTGCTTGTAGGGCATTTTCTTGATTAATGACTAATGTGGGAGCCAGCCACCCCACTGTGGGCAGTGTCATGTCCTGGGCAGGTGGTCCTGGGTGGTATAAGAAATCAGGCAGAGCAAGCCAGTAAACAGCACTCCTCCAAAGCTATTGCTTCCTGTCCCTGCCTTGAGTTCCTTCTCTCATTTCTCTGGATGATGGACTACAAACCGTGTGCTGAGTTAAATAAAGCCTTTCCTTCTCAAGCTGTTTTGTCATGGTGATTTCACCTCTCAGGGCTTTCTGTGTGGTGGCTGTGAAACAGTATTTGTGCATTCACAGTAGGGACAGTGACTTGTGGAGAGCAGTCTCACCCGATCCTTAGCAGAGCTCTGCCACACCTGGGACTCATATTAAGGAAAGTGCACCCACCACTGTCTACCTGGACATCATGATGGGACCTAAATGCTACACTAGGACAAACAGCCCATCAGAGTAAATGGTGACCAATCTGGTTGGGTGGTAAAAGTGTCACTGCCTCTTAGAGCGAGCAGCAGCCTGCTCCCAAGTCTGTTTCTGCTCACATGTTTCACCCAGGCTCCATGCCTGCAAGTCTAAGTGGAGGCAGGAATCTCACCAGAGGAGCTCGGAGGCTTTCTGAAAGACCCAGGGCAATGTTGGGGACATAATAATATTGTGACATCTTGAACAAACTTAACAGGTAGCATGTTACCTGGGAGAGTAAGAGCGCCTGAGAGTCTTGTGGGAGGGAGCGGTGGGAATGGAGTTAGGCTGAGAAAAGGGAGGTGGGGGCTTCGATAGCCCGTCGGCACTCCAACCCCACAACCGACTGCAGTGATCAGAAGAGGACAATCAGAGAGAGAAAAACAGAGATGCAAGGGGAAGGGGAGGAAGAAGATACCCCATCAGAGTATCTTTAGGACTCCTCTTTCCTGACAGAGTCTCATAAAGTCAGATGGAGCAAAATTTAGTACTTCATACAAGGAGGAAAAAAGAATAGTTTGCTCCTCAGTTAGGACTGTTTTTATTCCTTTTTTCCCCAACCATGGGCTAAGCTGACTGCTTTAATTAACTGAGGTTGGCTAGTGAGATGGCTCAGCAGTTAAGAACACTGGTTGCTCTTCCAGAGGTTCTGAGTTCAATTCCCAGCAACTACATGGTGGTTTGTGAACATTTATAAAGGGATCTGATGCCCTCTTCTGGCATGTAGGTGTACATGCAGAGTTCTACATTAAAAAACCAACCAAACAAACAAACAAACACAAAAACAAAACAAAAACCCAAAAAACAAAACAAAACAAAAAAACCCAAAACCAAATAAATTTGGCTGAGTACTCAGGAGGCAGGCTAGAGGCTAGCTTGGTCTACCGAGTGAGTTCCGGGATAGGCTAGCTTGGTCTACAAAGTGAGTTCCAGGATAGCCAAGGCTATATGGAAAAATACTATATTGAAAACAAACAAACAAACAAACAAAAAACCCAAAAAACCAAAGCCAACTGAGACCAAGTGTAGCCATGTGCATATGTATCAGAGGGCGAGCCTGTATGCCTGGGCTGGACAAGCATTAGAAGCGCTGGAAACTAAGGATGCTAAGGTGGTGCCCGAGTCATTTCAGAAAGGACCAGAGGTGGCACTCTCAAGACTTCATTCAAGTGGCGTGGTTGAGGTGCTCTGAGACCACACTATAGTGTGAGGACTCCAGGGCAGCAGACAGTGTCTCTGAGCTGGGCATCTAGTCAGAGTTCAGAAGACAGAGTGCCACTGGAGAGTGGGTAGGTGAAGCCAGTAGATCTTAGCTGGCCAGCTCAGAGGAGAAAGAAACTAAATTACAGACATGAAACGGCACTCCTCTGCTTCTGTGTCACTCATAGGAAACTAAAATGCACCTGGGAACATAGGTATCTAATTGCTGTCACAGTGTCAGTAACTGACCTGGGCTTGCAGAGGCCCCCAGGGAAGTTCTAACTCCTACCACAAGTTTTGAGCATACAGGGCAAAGTCCACAGCATCCTGCCGGCTGCAGCACGGTTTGTACATGAGTTTGTATGGTGGTCAGACGACAAGCTCCGGGTACTGCCATTCAGGCATCTTCTATTTTTTATATGAGACAAAGCCTGGGAGTAGAGAGGAACTTCACCAGAGGCTAGGTAGGTTACTGCGTGCATGGTCTGGGGATTAGTCTTCACCTCTTATCTCATTACTGCTGGGAAAACAAGGGCCTATCCTTTTAAATTTTTTTTTAAAATGGGTTCTGAGGATTGAACTCAAGTCCTCATGCTTGGAAGGCAAGTGGTTTATCAATTGAGTCATCACCACCTTCAGTGGCACCAACAGTTCTCACAGCAGGTGTCCCTAGGTGTCAGCACCCCTGAGGAGGGGCACAGAACCCATCTTGTAGGGAAAATACAGCCTGGAGATGAGAGGTCATTGTGGCACAGGATCTAAAGCCCCTTTCAAGCCACATTCCAGGCTGGGGTAAGCAGAGAGAAAACAGGGGTGGTACCCAAGTGTGGTTCCATATGTGGGCTGAGTTTGCTAAGAACCTTTGCCATGGCCTACAGATGCTGTCACCTAGCCAGGAGAGACGCAAGAGCTGTCTGAAGGGCAGCTTGTCAGGGCACCCAGAGGTGACCATGCAGGTCCATTCTGCTCGGGGCTACACTCATGAGGAACATACACTAGACTGCAGCAAGACCTCGGGCACCTGTAACTGCAGCTCTTTCTCCACCACAGCATCACAATGGGTAAAATGAGCTAAACTATAAGTATGGGTTAAATGATAACCTCCACTCAGATATTGTGTCATACTTGTTCATTGGCTGGGAAGAGCTGGTAGCCATCCCCTCACACACTAACCAGTAATGACAATCTACAAAGCATTAGCCTGGAGACATCTCTGACACTACTGGGTTAATGAAAAGAACTTTCTCACGAGGGAAATCCAAAGCTATCATAAAATTAGAGCTGTTATCACAGTCCCTAATTATCACCATGATCAAATTACAGAACTTTTGATTTAATACAAAAAAATCCTAGTTCATCTTTATGTACAGAACTAAAAAAAAAACAAAAAACAACAAAACAAAACAACAAAAAAAAAACCAAACAGCTGGTCTTCTATTTTCCCCTTCAAAATAAAAGGTAGCAGTCAAGATCATGCTTCAAGGGTGTGTAAGGCTTAGAAACATGGCGGAGGCTTCACTGTAACGTTTATCACCCTTGAGAGATGTGCAAGCTACTCAACTCTCGTGTTTAACCTAAAACTACACTAACTGAGTAATTCACTAAAGAAGATCTGGCCAGGAGAAAATATGTTCTGGTCACAGCCAGAACTTTCCATATTGAAAATAAATCTCTTTCTTCCTTTCACCTAAGAGTTTAAAAAAAGCTTGGTTAAGAATTAATGGACATTTTTAATGATTTGGAGACATGCAAAGATTAATTTCTAGCCAGTTTTTAACCTAGTATCAAAGTAGTCAAATACTTAATTTGAGGTTTATCTTTTCTCATTACCTATTAATGCCATAGCTACAAGATATATGAACTGTGCATTTCAGAAGAACAGACTTCCCAATTAAGCATACACAGCATCATGCTGAGACAAAGCATCAACTTATAGAAAACCCCTGGTCACTCAGGCTAAACCATGCACCTCAGTGATCTTAGCATTCAGTTGCCGGGGAAGGGCAGTGACTGTCACCAGTGTCTGTCTAATCCTAACATGCTGCAACACTGACAAGGCAGATAGATCCTAGCGATGTAATATGAGACTTGATGCGACAGATCAAGTATGCATCTGATATTACAGAGATTACTTGATAATACAGTTCACACAAAGCAATGCGAAGACAGCGAGGTGCTATAAAAGCTTATGAAACACATTCTCTCCCCAAGTACAGATTTCCTATGATATTGATAGTATAGTTGGGGTCTAGAGGACACTGGTGGTAAGAAAGGAACCCACAAAAGTTATATTTAAAGGCACCAGTATGCCAGGCTTAGTCTTATACGCCTGCAATTCCAGCACTGTGTGTGTGTGTGTGTGTGTGTGTGTGTGTGTGTGTGTGTGTGTGTGTGTGTGTGTGTGTGTGTGTGTGAAGGCATAGGTCTTGAATTTAAGGTTATCTTCTGCTACACAGTTTGAGTCAGCCTGGGCTAAATGAGACCCTGTCTCAAAATGAAAACCAAAACCAAAGGCAAAAACAAAAGTAAATTGTGGACATCTTTTTAGCAGATAAAGGCCTTTACCAGGAAAGGGTATATTTGACATATTTCCATAGCCTAAAGACTGTGACTTTTCATAGATAAAATATAGCACTTGAGACCCTTGCTGGTCCAGGATATATTGTGGCTCCATAGAGCCACCACTCTGAGGACTAAGAAGCCTCAAATCACCTCTCCTGTGAAGTCACCCAACTACTGGGCATGATGGTATATGACTGCCATGTCTGGAGCCTAGAGACTGAGGCAAGATATGTATGGAAAGTTCCAAGCTGACCAGGACTACTTAGCAGACCTCAGCTCAAAAACAGAAATAAAAATGAACAAGTAAGAAGTTAGGCCTTCAGACCAGCAGGAGTCTGCACATGTTGAACTAGGCCCTCAGACTAGCAGGAGTCTGTACATGCTGAACTCGGTGGTGCTCAGGCTCCCAGCCACTGTGTTTGCAGAGCAGCATCTGCTTTAAATAGGACATGGGCAGGTCTGCAGTGCAAAGCTGACTGGAAAACTGTCCCAGGTTTGGTGCAGACTCTAAAGGGTCTATTGCTAACTCAGTAATACCATTTTGGTTCTCTGTTTTAGAGGAGAGCTGAAAGGCTTTCTCAGGGATTCAAGTGACCTTCAGTGTTTAAATCTATGAGGTACTTGGTTCAGTGTTTAGAGCTAGCAGAACTACAGAGAACATGGAGCGTGAACTGTTCCACAGTTACAAGTGGAGAAGGAGCAAGCCCACACCCCTGTCCTAGACTCTGCTATTCCACTTACGTCTAAGCAGGCTGCAAAAACTGGGGCACTTTCATTTTTCACTCCTGTGGAATGAGCTTACCTTGGAGATAGTCCCCCATGGGAACAGTTAGTGGGTGAGGTCAAGGGGCTGGTCCTGCTACTGGGGTGTCGGGAAGGTGTCCGGCCAATGGTATTGCTTGGAGATCCCTGGGACAAAGGAATGTATGCACCATTATTAAAAGGTTTTCTTCAAAGTCCAAGAACTCTTCCCTTTGTTTCTTAACCTGTGTGTAAATCCATCCATAATGACAATCCCCACACCACCCCAACTCTGCCTCAAGATATAAGCTGCGATGGATAACTGTTCTGTGGGAACTCTTGGAGCTTAATGGCCACTATCAGCTATATGGTGGCTAATACTGACTACTAATCTGACAAAATCCAGAACCCTGTACAAGACCAATCACTGGATAAGTTGGCAAGGGACTTTCAAGACTGTATTAATTAAGGTGGGAAGAAGCACTTTGAATTCCGGCAGTGTCATCCCAGGGGTTAGAGTGCCAGACTGAACAAAAGGAACGAAGTGAGCTGAGCACCAGCAAGTGACCGCTACTTCACTGCAGACGCAGCGTGACCACTTGCCCTCTCTGTCCTGCTGACTGTACCACTCTGGAAATATGAGCCAAGATACATTCTCTCTTCAGTCCCTCTTGTCAGAGCTATGGTAAAGGAACTAAAATAGCTCTGCTAAGTGATACAATTAAGCAATTGTATCATTACAGGAATAGAATAACAAAGACAGATTCAAGTATGAAGGAATAGTAAAACAACTTAGTAAATATGTAACTGACTTGACAACCTTACCCATGTGAGTATCAAATCCATTTACTTCTGGAGCATATGCCATGATCAGAAAGAAGCTTGTTAACAGAGGACAAGGAAGCTGGCTGTCCCTCAGCCTGGAGCCAGGTGAGGGTCAGTTGGAGGTCATAATCAAACCACAAGCAGGGCACTTACCACACCGGCGTTACTGGAGTTCTTAAGGTGGTTATGCAGGAGTTTGGTGGCACCGTCCTGGAATGTTTTTGGCAAGGCACCAAGTAACATGGTAAATTCAGGAGTGTTCAGTTCGAACAGAGAGATGAGCACAATCTGTGCTGCCTAGAAAAAGAAAGCATGGCCAAGAGGTGAGTGTGCACCACAGCACCGGAGAGTTCACAAGCACTGCTTCAAAAGCACAGCATCGGTCACAGGGAGCCCGACTTTAATCTGGAATAGTCCTTGCTTCTGTTTTAATGCCGTGGCCTTGGATGGCTCATTTCCTTTGTTGTCCAGCAGGAGGAAGGAAGCTGGTAAATAGAATAATATTAATAATATCACATTATATAATAATACAAATAATAAATGCTTAAGATTGTTCTCACTTTAGTAAGAACTGGACAAGCTGGCAGTGCACCCTGGGAAGAGGCAGTTTATAGACAAACCACTGTTGGGTTTATATCGGGATATTCTAACCCACTGCACTTGACTAAATTAGAAGTTTTAAAGGCATATGAAAAATGTCTTCTTTTATACCTAAGAAGCAGGACAAAGACTTTAACAGACTGGAATCTGATGACAGACAAAAGCACCCTGTTACCTTTGGGAAAGTATTTTACTAACCGACTAACAACACGGGAATACTTGCAGTGATGGCGGAACATAGGAAAACAATCGAATACAAGAGAGAGACTCCCTCAAGCAACGTGCTCCTAAGGCTGTGACTCAGTCATAGGGAGTCTGAGCTTAAAACCCAAAGACCCAGGAATTAGTGAGGAGACTGACTTCGAAGCACTGAAGCTGCGTGTGGTGGAGCCTTTTATCCCAGCCCTCCACAGGCAGAGGGGAGGGCCAGCTTCTGAGTGCCTGCAACCTGTTCTACACAGTGTGGTCCAGGTCAGCCAAGTGATCAGAGTGAGAATCTGTCTTAACAACAAAGAAAACAAACCCTCAAACTATACTGAAAGATACTTCTGGTAAACACCAATTGCCATTTCTCAATTTCTAAGAGTCAAGAGAAAGAAAAAAAAATATAAAACTATTTCTAGTTTCTATTTCATTTTCATTTTAACTATACTATAAGACATCTTTTCAGAGACTATAATATTTAGGATTACAGTCAAGTATTTGGAATATTTTTTCATGATACAGGCTCAAATTAAAAACTAAGTATTCTTTATGGAATAAAAAATTATTTTTCAACTTTCTAAAAGCATTCATTTACAATAGGCACCATTTCCTCCCCTGTTCTTCACTCTCTACCCCAGACCCCAGGTGGTTGGCGGTACTTTTAAGCACACATGAGAAACATCACTACTGAGGCTATACTAGGATAAAGCATACTTTCCTGATTTAAGCACCATTCAAAACGATGTGCTTCAAACAAGTGAAGGTGCTGTTAGGTGATCTGTGTAACAAAACCAACTTCAAATGTGCAAATAACCTTGTACTGTTAAAAACTGTTCATGAGATGTTAGGGACACTCCACACGCATGCAGAAAAATCACACTGTGAGAAGGCAGGTAGTGGGCAGGAACTTCAGCACGGGAAAACACAAGTGTGTTGTCACTGCAGTAATGAAGCACAGAGACTCGGGCTTTACATGTGCACAGTGGCACCTGAAAACTGTCTCTCTTCATCTTGGAGACAGAGCCTCAGGTTGGTCCTGAACTTGTAATGTAGCCAGTGATGACTGTGAACCTCTGGTTTTTCCTGGCTCTACCTCTGGAGTACCAGGATGACAGCTGTCCACTACCATGCCGCAAGGTGAGGAGCTGTGGACAGAGCTGGGGCATGCTAGGCAAGTCCCGCATTCTGGAACAGTCGGTCTTCACGTGAGATGTGCCACAGTCTTTACAAGACTGTACTTCCTCTCAGAATACTGCACTGGAACACCACAAACCAACCTGAAGGCATTTTACGCATGTTCTGCCATGCTTTTGCACATGGGTGCTGGGGATCTGAGCTCAGGCCCTCACATTTACACAAGTACTTTGGCCACTAAAGCATCTCCATAGTCCCTTGCTAACTTTTTCTAATGGACAATTTACAAGTTGTTATAGCCTGGTAATTTAAGGGTCAAATAGATTTTTTTTTTGTTGTTGTTGTTGATTGTTTTCATTTCCAATGTCTCGCTCTCTTCCCCCCCCCCAAATTTATTAAATTGGGTATTTCTTATTTACATTTCAAATGTTATTCCCTTTCCCATTTTCCAGGCCGACATCCCCCTAACCCCTCTGCTTCACCTACTATATGGGTGTTCCCCTCCCCAACCTCCTCCCCATTACCACCCTCCCATCAAGAATCCCTTTCACCAAGGGTTCAGTCTTGGCAGGACCAAGGGCTTCCCCTTCCACTGGTGCCTTTACTAGGCTATTCACTGCTACCTATGCAGTTGGAGTCCAGGGTCAGCCATGTATAATCTTTGGGTAGTGGCTTAGTCCCTGGAAGCTTGGCTGTGTCTCTTAGGAGAGATCTACATCCAGTTCCTGTCAGCCTGCACTTCTTTGCTTCATCCATCTTATCTAGTTTGGTGGCTGTATATATATGGGCCACATGTGGGGCAGGTTCTGAATGGGCATTCCTTCAACCTCTGTTCTAAACTTTGCCTGACTATTCCCTCCTAAGGGTATTCTTATTCCCCTTTTAAAGGAGTAAAGCATCCGCATTTTGGTCATCCTTCTTGAGTTTCATGTGTTCTGTGCATCTAGGGTAACTCGAGCATTTGGGCTAATATCCACTTATCAGTGAGTGAATACCTTGTGTGTTTTTCTGTGATTGAGTTACCTCACTCAGGATATTTTCCAGGTCCATCCATTTGCCTATGAATTTCAAAAAGTCATTGTTTTTTATAACTGAGTAATACTCCATTGTGTAGATGTACCACATTTACTGTATCCATTCCTCTGTTGAAGGTCATCTAGGTTCTTTCCAGCTTCTGGCTATTATAAATAAGGCTGCTAGGAACATAGTGGAGCATGTATCTTTTTTATATGTTGGGGCATCTTTTGGGTATATGCCCAAGAGAGGTATAGCTGGATCCTCAGGCAGTTCAATGTCCAACTTTCTGAGGAACCTCCAGACTGATTTCCAGAATGGTTGTACCAGTCTGCAATCCCACCAACAATGGAGGAGTGCTCCTCTTTCTCCACATCCTGGCCAGTATCTGCTGTCGCCGGAGTTTTTGATCTTCGCCATTCTGACTGATGTGAGGTGGAATCTCAGGGTTGTTTTGATTTGCATTTCCCTTATGACTAAAGATGTTGAACATTTCTTTAGGTGTTTCTCAGTCATTTAGCATTCCTCAGCTGTGAATTCTTTGTTTAGCTCTGAACCCCATTTTTTAATAGGGTTATTTGTCTCCCTGCAGTCTAACTTTGTGAGTTCTTTGTATATTTTGGATATAAGCTCTCTATCAGTTGTAGGATTGGTAAAGATCTTTTCCCAATCTGTTGGTTGCCGTTTTGTCCTAACAACAGTGTCCTTTGCCTGACAGAAGCTTTGTAGTTTTATGAGATACCATTTGTTGATTAAGGCAGGAAATAATCAAACTCAGAGTGAAATCAACCAAATAGAAACAAAAAGGACTATACAAAGAATCAACAGAACCAAAAGCAGGTTATTTGAGAAAATCAACAAGATAGATAAACCCTTAGCCAGACTAACCAGAGGACACAGAGAGTGTGTCCAAATTAACAAAATCAGAAATGAAAAGAGGGACATAACAACACAATTGGAGGAAATTAAAAAAAATCATCAGATCTTACTACAAAAGCCTATATTCAACAAAACTTGAAAATCTGGAGGAAATAGACAATTTCCTAGACAGATACCAGGTACCGAAGTTAAATCAGGAACAGATAAACCAGTTAAACAACCCCATAACTCCTAAAGAAATAGAAGCAGTCATTAAAAGTCTCCCAACCAAAAAGAGCCCAGGTCCAGATGGGTTCAGTACAGAATTCTATCAGACCTTCATAGAAGACCTCATACCAATACTGTCCGAACTATTCCACAAAATTGAAACAGATGGAGTGCTACCGAATTCCTTCTGTGAAGTCACAATTACTCTTATACCTAAACCACACAAAGACCCAACAAAGAAAGAGAACTTCAGACCAATTTCCCTTATGAATATTGATGCAAAAATACTCAATAAAATTCATGCAAACCGAATCCAAGAGCTCATCAAAACAATCATCCATCATGATCAAGTAGGCTTCATCCCAGGCATGCAGAGATGGTTTAATATACGGAAAACCATCAATGTAACAGATTATATAAATAAACTGAAAGATAAAAAGCACATGATCATTTCATTAGATGCTGAGAAAGCATTTGACAAAATTCAACACCCCTTCATGATAAAAGTCCTGGAAAGAATAGGAATTCAAGACCCATACCTAAACATAGTAAAAGCCATATACAGCAAACCAGTAGCTAACATTAAACTAAATGGAGAGAAACTTGAAGCAATCCCACTAAAATCATGGACTAGACAAGGCTGCCTACTCTCTCTCTACTTATTCAATATAGTTCTCGAAGTGCTAGCCAGAGCAATCAGACAAGAAAAAGAGAGCAAAGGGATACAGATCAGAAAGGAAGAAGTCAAAATATCACTATTTGCAGATGATATGATAGTATATTTAAGTGATCCCAAAAGTTCCACTGGAGAACTACTAAACCTGATAAACACCTTCAGCAAAGTGGGTATAAAATTAACTCAAATAAATCAGTAGCCTTCCTCTACGCAAAAGAGGAACAAGCTGAGAAAGAAATTAGGGAAACGACACCTTTCATAATAGTCCCAAATAATATAAAATACCTTGTTGTGACTTTAACCAAGCAAGTAAATGATCTGTATGATAAGAACTTCAAGCCTCTGAAGAAAGAAACTGAAGACGATCTCAGAAGATGGAAAGATCTCCCATGCTCATGGATTGGCAGGATTAATTATAGTAAAAATGGCCATTTTACCAAAAGCGATCTACAGATTCAATGCAATCCCCATTAAAATTCCAATCCAATTCTTCAGAGAGTTAGACAGAACAATTTGCAAATTCATCTGGAATAACAAAAAACCCAGGATAGCTAAAACTATCCTCAACAATAAAAGGACTTCCGGGGGAATCACTATCCCTGAGCTTAAGCAGTATTACAAAGCAATAGTGATAAAAACTGTATAGTGTTGGTATAGAGACAGACAGACAGACCAGTGGAATAGAATTGAAGACCCAGAAATGAACCCACACATCTATGGTCCCTTGAATTAACAAAGGAGCCAACACCATCCAATGGAAAAAAAGATAGCATTTTCAGCAAATGGTGCTGGTTCAACTGGAGGTCAGAATGTAGAAGAATGCAGAGAGATCCATTCTTATCACCCTGTACAAAGCTTAAGTCCAAGTAGATCAAGGACCTCCACATCAAACCAGATACACTCAAACTAACTAAAGAAAAAGTGGGGAAGAATCTCGAACACATGGGCAATGGAGAAAATTTCTTGAACAAAACACCAATGGCTTATGCTCTAAATGGAATCTTAAGAGTGACTCTCAGGGTAGGTAAAAGGTTCTTCAAAACTCATTGTCTGTTTGCTAAGACCTCCTAGGCCATCATCTGTCTGGTGGTTGTACACTTTACAAAAGTACGGACTTCTTCCAAGCAGGCAGGACATAAATTAATCTTTGACAAATGTTTAGGTGTTGATATTACTAAGCTGTGAAAACTTCTGATGTGGGAAAATGGGAGGACACAGTTTTCAAATAGTAAACTTGCTTACAAAACCATTGAAGACAAGGTACTTTGAAAAAAAAAAGTGTGTGTGTGTGTGCGCGCGCGTGGGTGCGTGTGTTTTCACGTGAAGGCCAGAGGACGACCTCCGGGTTGTTTTCAGGTGTTGCTCACCTTGCTTTTTGGACAGCATCACTCAGTGGGCTGGAACTTGGTAAGCAGACTAGGCTAGGCTGACTCAGCACCCCGAGGGATCTTCTTGTCCCCAGGTCCTCTGCACGGCAGCAGGACCTTAATCCAGTGGATCAGGTGAAGGTGTCTGAAATGGTCTTTCTACCCTTGCTATTCTATTTAATATGATAGTGAACTACACTTGGAAACCATTTTACTGGGAAGCTGGTTAATCAGGACACCAACATCACAATAGGCACACAGGATCACATGCCATCATATCAGTGGTAATTCTCAGTGGCCTCCCAGGGCGACTGATACGGACAATGTGAGGGTGCACAGAGGGTGTGTTTGGGGTTAGTATATGGGCTCCATCTACCTGTTTACAACTTTCTTCCAAGTTTGCTTCTCCAGGCCCGGAGCAGGCGGGGACTGACCTACCAGGGACATCCTCCCCTGCTCGACTACGCTGACGCTGGAACTGCTGAGCAGAAGAGGGAAGGGTGAATTAGAGAGAGGAAAAGGCCAGTCAAGGCTGTCTGCTAGTTCACAGTGAAGCTTCACCAAGGCTGAGGCCCCTGAGACAGAAGTCAGGGACATTGAGACCTTAGCACCCAGTGTTGCTGGTTATCTTAGTTAATCACAGTCCTTCATGGGAGAATTCTTGCTTCGTGTGATATATGAAGGACAATCAGAGGTCAAAGTGCGACATGAGAAACAGTCATGGCTAAGTTCATAGTCAACTTTTAGGTTTTAGATTTCTGTGTGTGTGGTAGGGTGCATATGTACAACACTATGTGGGGACCAGAAGATAACTTATAAGAATCATTTCTCTTCTTCTACTATATGGATTTCACGAATCAAACCCAGTGCATCAGGCTTGGTGGCAAGAGCCTTTACCCTCTGGGCCATCTTGTTCTTATGCTGTTTAGAAATTTGATCCTTCAGACACTTTCTGCAAACTTGTCTGGATGAGTCAGTCCCACAGCATTTCTTTCCTTCCTAGGTTTCTTTGCTATGCCTTCATTGCTCACATTTCTCAAAACCTGTGGACGCCAAGGACTCACCCAGCACCTGTGAAAGGTCCTGGCTAGCCCACTGACATTTGACAGAGACAATCATATAAAATAAGCAGACATACAGCACTGGAATTGTAAAGGAGGAACATGTAATTAAATACTCTGGCTGGGCACAGGGGTTCACACCGTAAGCCAGCACTGGGAAACAGAGGCAGGGGATCACAAGTTCTAAGCCAGTGTGAGCTTCATGAAGTCCTATCTCAAAAAAGTTAAGGGAATAGAGTGCCTTGCTAGCATTCTAAGACCCTGGGGGTTTGAGCTCCAGCATCACATAAGCACACACACACACACACACACACACACACACACACACACACACACACACACACACACACACACACACACACACACGACAGAAACAAACAAATTTAATGGGAAAAATTCAATTGCTTTTATTAGATGACCTTTCATAGGCCCCATGACTTCGTATGTGCTGGGACGAGCTTAGTCCTAAACTTGTTTCCTCAACAGCAACAAATCCCAAATAACCCTTAGATAACAGCAGAGGAGCTGGCAGGATCGTTTTCTTACTGTAACCAAGGCTGTCCTAGATGCCCCCAGCCAAGTATTATCAGTCTCTTGCAGACAACAAACTCAGGAGATTAAATGCTTTGCTTAGCCACATAGGCAGAAGCCAGAGGGAGGCCAATCGGCAAACTTGTTTCTAAGTAACATTGCCCATTACTTTCTACCAAATACAGTGACTGCGAAAGGTCTAGTGACTACTGACATCTGGCTGGCGCACTTACACAAGGAAAACATTAATGTTAAAGTGGCCACACCAGGTAACAGTTGGGTATCTCTGGGAGGCTTCCAGCAGTCACAGTCTACTAGGCAATACCCTTTGAATGTTGTGAGTTTACTTTTGATTTTTAAAAAAGTTCCTTAAATATTAAAACTCCCTTCTCTTTGCAGAGCAAACCATCCCTAAAAATGGAGCTAAGAAAGAAACAAAGGAAATATTAAAATTATTGGAAGTCAATGAGTCTGAACTCCATCAGCCTGCATTAGATTAAAGTCTTCCAAAGGGTTATGGGTGGGGCTCTGCTGGTAAGCTGCTTGCCCGGCAACAACGTGGCCCTGGGTTTGATCCTCAAAATAACATAAGGCAGATGTGATCCCCAGAAGTACAAGGCTGCATGCAGTGGCACAGGCCTGCAATCTCAGCACTTGGAAAGTAAAGGCTGGAGGACTAGAAGTTCAAGGCCATGGGGTGGGGCAGGGGTATTAGGAGCACACAGTGTTCTGGCAGAGGACCCAAGCAAGTTTGTTCCTAGCACCCACATCGGAGGCTTAAAACTGAACTCGCAGCTCCAGGACGATAGCTTCTCCTGGTCTCCCAAAGTCGCTGTACTCACTCAGACATGCTCATGCCCATAACAAACATACAAACACACACAGTTAAAACTAACACAGGGACCACTAAGAAGACTCAGTGATTATATGAGTGCTTGGTCCTCTTGCAGGACCCCCACGTGGTTCCCAGCACCCACATAGTGGCTCACAGCCTCCAGAACTCCAGTTCCGGGGCATCCAATTCTCCTTTCTGACCTTGGTAAGCACCAGGCACAAACATGCTACACAGACATAAATGAAAACAAAACACCCACACATATGACAATTTTTAAATCTTTTTGTTAAAAAGTAGTTGAAGGTCACATAGTGAACTTAAGGCTAGGTTAAAATGGCACCCTGTGGGGCTGGAGAGATGGCTCAGTGGTTAAGAGCACTGACTGCTCTTCCGGAGGTCCTGAGTTCGAATCCCAGCAACCACATGGTGACTCACAATCATCTGTAATGGGATCTGATGCCCTCTTCTGGTGTGTCTGAAGACAGCTATAATGTACTTATACATAAATAAATAAATCTTAAAAAAATGGCACCCTGTTTCAACAAATGCAATAAAATATAAATAAAAAAAAATCTTTAAAAAGTTCAAGAGGACTTTTACAGGCTGGGGAAATGGTCAGTCAGCAAACTGCTGGCTAGCAAGTCTGAGCACTTAAGTTCACATTCCAAGCATCCATGTAAAAGCTGTTTATTGCTGTGCATCTGTAACCCCAATACTAGGGAGGTGGCTTACTTGGGGCTCTCTGGCCAGTCAGTCTAGTCAAAACAGTGAGCTATAAGCACATAAATGGCATCCCACTTTATCCATCTTTTGTTTAGGTACTATATTCATTCAGAAAATTCTCCCAGCACACCTCCCATTCTGTGCAAGCTATGCCACTCACAGAAGCAACTGTATTCACGAATGCTGGCCGATGGCAACCAAACAGGGCACTCACATAAACTGACTTTGTGCTTGGAAGTTATAAGCTATGGTGACCTAAAGGGAGTTGTTTCCAAAGACCAAATACTGGAAAACTGTCTTAATACGTCTACTTGTGCCCTCAGAGCCACAACACATGGGATCGTTAAAACAGAGCAGTGTCTGGAATGTAGAGGTACACCGACCTAAGTACATCAACTGTACCACGATTTGCAGAGAGGCCAAAAGTTAGTATTTTGTAAAAAGTGTCTAGGATGGTGATATAGTTTGTTTGGTAAAGTGCTTGTGACACACACACACACACACACACATACACACACACACACACACACACACGAAGACCTGCAGTAAAGCCCTTAGAATACACATAAAAACCTGGGTGAGAAGATGGCTCGTAGGTAAACTTGGTATCAAGCCTGATGACTTGAATTTGGTGACCAGGACTTCCATGGTGAAAAGAGGGAACTGACTCGGCTGTGTACTGCCCTGCACACATGTGTGTTGGCATGTACCCTTTCCTCTGGTAATTAATATAACGACCACCATTCCTAGGCAGAGAGATACGTGGTTTTTATTGTTTTGTTTCTGTATTCTGTTAAAGATCTCTTTATTCACATCTGAGTGTGTGTGAGAGTCTGCCATGTACGGACACAGTAGGCGGAAGGAAAAGGGTCCAGATCACCTGGAGCTGGAGCAGCTGTGGGCTGCCTGACGTGGTGCGGGAACAGGACTCTCCCCTCTTAATCACTGAGCACACTTCAGCCAGGGACTAGGAAGGCAGAGAGGGGAGAGTCTCTGGGACTCACTGGCCAGACAGCCTAGCATACATGGAGACCTCCAGGCCAGTGAAAGTCTCTGTCTCAGAAACATAGATGGAACCTGGGGAACAACAGCTGGGGTTGACCTCTGGCCTCCATACAGATCCAAATCTCCCTCCTGAAGAGCTAAGGAATTACCAGGTAACAACAAAAGGTTTCTGCCAAGCCACAAAGGAGCTTTGGAAGCACAATACAAGGCTGTTCCCAGGAACAGGTCCCAAGTAATACCCTTCCAGCAAGTGAGACTTGGGGGAGGATGGTGGATATGCCTCTCACCATTGCCATACAGATGAAGGGATATGCAGATATCGTTAAAGTCCCTAGATGGTTAACTTTAAGACAGGGACCTGTCAGGACCTGAGTGGGCCTGACCCAATTATGTGGGCGCTGCAAAGAGGTTGGAGAAACTGAGAGGGAGAGAAATCCTCCTGAGGGCAGGAGACCTTCAAGGCTGGTGGGAAGTCTTTAGGCCATCAAGGGCATGCTCAAAACTGCATTAATAGGACTCCAATTTCTTTCTGCTTCCTCCTGATTTGTAAGCTCTGTATCTGTATCCCTACCAAGAGGCACTCAGCAGAAGTGATGGCGACACCAGCATCATGCCCTGAAATCCCAGCTGCCTCCTTCATAAGCAGTGTGTTAGGTACCTAGTCTTTGGTTTTGACAAAAGTTAACACATCCTTACACCTGCTAGTGAGTATAAGGCTATTGTTTATATTTGGTGATTCTGTCAATTTGAAAATTACAACAGAAACATTTGTTTCTGACTTGTAAATCAAACAAAACCATTGAGCCACCTACTACTGCATCTTCCAACTCCCAGAGTGGCTTAGTGGTTACATTTTGCCAATGGAATTTCTTCTGATAAATGCTTAGAGGTGAATAAGAATAAGGACAGTAGATGGCAGAAGTACCCTGGCCTTGGTATCTCAAGGGCAACTGGAAAATCTGTGTAGCACTTGTTCCCATCCTGCTCAAGACAGGCCTAGTCTCTCTCTTCTTGCTGCCTGTCAATCCAGATGAGAAACTCTCGGCTCCTCCTCAAACACACATCTGCCTATGTGCTACCAGGCTTCTTGCAGTGATGACAATGAACTAAACCTCTACACTGTAAACACTCCCCAACTAAATGCTCTCCTTTTTAAGAGCTGCCTCATTAAATCAGCAAATTAAATGCTAACTGAGATACTGTCCTTCAAGGACATGTCTGAACCTGGAGGGTGAGAGCAGCTGGAGCCTGCTCGTCAGAAACTCTCAGGGAAGAACTGCAGCCTGCCGACACTGGTAAAGCACCTGACTGCCCAAGCAGATGTGCTCTAGCTGGTGGGTGGAGAAGAGGCCTGGATGGCACAGTGGAGAACCCTGTTGGGAGGCTGTCACGCAGAGTCCACAGCAGGCATATCCATTTTTGCCACAGTGTCTGCTGTGTTTTGTTTTATATGGGCCCTGGGCATGGGACTCACACCTCTGAGACAAGTACTCTACTGAATGATACACAACAGCCATGTGCCATTGTGGAACCCAAGCAGAGGCTCTAACACTGGCACAAAGAGAAAGGCAAGTACTACAGCAGCCAAATATGACTCACTGTAGTCTGTGGTGGCTGAGTGTTCTGCACGTGCCAGGGAATGCAGGTCTGTGACATAAACTCTGCCTAGCAGGGAATGATGGCCTGGGCTTTACTGCTGCAGCCTCTCCAGGTGGATATTCCCTGTGAGCTGCCAAAGCAATGAAGTAACAGCTTGGTGTTGGGAGTCTGAAAATCCAAATCAGAGTTCTGAGGCTGGGGAGATGGGACAGTCAGTGGTGTGCTCACTGGCAAGAGGAACCTGAGGGCAGATCTCCAGCACTGTGGTCAGAGCATGGGGACTTAGGTCTACTGCTCCAGCCCTGAGAGGAAGGGGCAGAAGGAGCCCCAAAGCTCACTGCTCAGTCAACCTAGTTGAATTGGTGAGCTTCAGTCTCAGTCTGAAAACTAAGGTGGAGAGAGACAGAAAGATGCCTGAGGTTTACCTCTGGCTGCATGGACACACAAGTCCTTCTCAAATTAAAGACAGTTTGGTTTTTTTTGGGGGAGGGTGGGGGGGCATATAACAGAAGGATTTGATTCTTTTTAAAGTCAGGAGTCTGCTATGTCTTAGCAAACGTTTCAATTACATTTCACTCCCAGGCGCCTTTGCAGCCACAGTGAGCCCCAGATCTGCCCATCCCTCATCAGAGCACAGCACTAGTGAACACACTAATGCTTTATCACAGAACTTGATCCACCAGACTGGAGATGAGCAAAGCAAGACAGAGAAGCAGTAGCAGCACAACCTTGGTGACACAGCTGTGTGTGTGTGTGTGTGTGTGTGTGTGTGTGTGTGTGTGTGTGTGTGTGTGTGTGTGTGTGTGTATGCACATTTCCAGGGGATGTGTATGCCTGCCTAAGGGAAGCCTGGAGTCTTGCTTCAGCTCTGTGAACATACCTTTCTCACGTCTGAACTCTTTGGTTCTGTAGTCCATGTTATGATCCTAGAAACAGCAAGTCTTGTTTCACTGGAATTTACAAAATCTGTGGGGTCCATCTGTCTGGCCAGAGACTCGATGTATTTCAGGATCGCCACTTTGACCTGAGAGACCAATGATTATAAATGTTAAGCCTTGGCTTGTCACAATCTTTGAGTAGACTTCTTGTCTGGCAGCTGAAAAGTGAATGCCTCGAAGGAGAAACCTCCCCGTGTCCCTGATGCATGGACTGACAGCCTACTCCATATCAGCAGACATGCTCCTAGATTCTCAGAAAAGCTTTACCACTGGCCAGAGGCCCGAGCCCTGCAGCTTTGTAGCTCTGCAGCAAGTTCTGTGATACATGCTGGGCCAGGGCCTGAGAGACCATCCCCATCCACCATCTCATACTCCGCTCCAGTTTCTCCACTGGTTTTTGTTCTCAGGAGAAGGAGACTACGATCTATGAGACCCATCCTAGAGTCTAAAGCAAAGTCAGTGGTCAAGAAACGGACTGCACATGAGCACACACAGTCTCCTTCTGTTGTGTAGCAACACGACAGAGTTGTCTTGTCATTGCAGGTGTGACTTTCTACCTGCCTCAGAGAAAGAGACTATTAAAAAATACTCTAGCACTGTACAGCTCTCGGGACATCAGAATGCCTTTCCCAGGTCACTAACGTTATTGACACTGCTGGCAGAAGTAAAATATGGCACAATCTGCTTACCAAAGGAACTAGCCATTTGGGACCAAGAGAACTGAGAACACGTTCACAGAGGCCTGAACAGAGATGCTCCTAGTTATTCAGACTCTAAACAAGACACACAGGGGAAAGGGAACTTGAAAAGCAACTGTAAATGACAGCCACTAACCTTGAGGTTTGGAGTTTGAGTCTGATCCACAATAAATCTCATCAAAATGTTAAATTGTTGATCAAATGGAAAGGAATCCCTAGAATAAAAACAAGTTCTTATGTTTAATCCTGCTATAGATCAATATATACAAAAGTTCATTCATGTTTTTATATATACATATATTTATATATAGTACTTTTCAGTTTATATAAATACTAAATTAATATTTCTATATGGAAAACCTGGGGAAAGGAACATAGGTCACTGTGAGTAGCTACTTTAAAACTGAAGACTAGGCAGAGAATGCAGGCAAGCAGCTGGCCTCCTACCCTCTCCCCACCTTCCTGAGCACTGCTTACTGGTGAACTAGTGACTCTCACTGTACGAGACCACTTAGAGCTCACTCTGTGGAAGCTAAGCAGGTGTCCTCCAGTCCTGTAAGCCCAGGTGACCCTCTTATAGTTACCACAGAAAGATGCCCATGTGGTGCTCAGTGCTGGGAAATTCTCTACCCAGCGATGACTCAAAGGATGCCTTGGGTCCAAGGAACCCTTTTCCTTGCCTCAAGCCAGTGACTAAGCCCATGCCTCACAGTCACCGTACATGTCTGATCCAACCAAGTGATCATGGGGGCTTCTGTCGAGCAAAAGTCAATCCTTTTATTCTTATGGTGTGGCAATCACTATTGCTAGTTTAAAACCGCTCAGCAGAAGCACTGGGCTATGACGTCTTCATCACAGGAAAGACAAAGTAGTGTCTGGGAACGAGTGATAAGAGTATTCTCTCTGAATCTCTTAGAGAGCCACGAGACTCTTCCTACAGAGGTATGGGAAGTGACTAAGGATGCAGGTTTGAATCTCCAACACAGGAAGAAAGGTTACCAAGTGTTTCAAGACTCAAGTGGAAATTATGATAAACAACACAAGAAAACTATAAAGTTTTATAAAGGGGAAAATATTACAAAATGGTGCTTTACTCATAATTACTTACAAAAAGTAAATTTAAGCTAATGCCAGAGCACCTGCCAAAGCCTGGGGGTTCCCTTGACCCCCAAAGTAATAAAACTGGCCCAAGAGCATCCTTATTCCCACACTTGGGAGCTGTGAGAGCTGGAAGCTACAGAGAGATACTTCTGGAACAAAGTGCACCCTAGTGTCTCTACTTAACCTTTCCTGCTTCTGCACCCTGCAGATAGAGATGTCAGTGTGTTTAGGTAAGAGCTGTGCCTGTTGGTAGGCATCGTCAGAGGCGAGGAAGCCAGGGCAGATTAGAATAGTGGAACAACGTGCTCATCATGAATAATCACTGATAACCTCCAATGTCCTCTGGGCCCTGTAGCAAGGCCATCTTTCCAGCAGTCTCTGCTTCTATCTGACCTTTGCTATGAGAACAGGTGTACATATCAGTTGAGTGAGTGGGGATTGGGCGGGGGGAACAAATGCCTTAGACATAGACCAAATTTACTTGAGATTAAGTTTTTTTTATTTGTTTTTTGTTAGTGCATGTGTGTGCCTATGCTGAGTATCCTCCTCGATCACTCTACTCACTGAGATGGGATCTATTATTTGAACCCAGCGCTCTCTCCAATCCTCATGCTTGTGGTGCAAGCACTGAGTACTCTGTGCAGCCTAAGATTAAGACTCTTATAAGAAAGGGCATCAAGGAAGACACTAAAGATCACAGTTCTACTTTCCTCCCACTGTGTGTGAGTGTGAAAGGGGTGGGTAAGCACGATGGGAAGGAGAGAGAAAAAACTCACTGAGCTATATCCAATTGTATTTCTTAATCACCAAAATATAGGAGTACAATCTTAATATTTCCACCATTCAAAAACACTTTAATGAATCTTTCATTCATAAGTTCATATAAGAGACCTTTGGGCTAAATCTGACTCACAAATGTTTTATTTGGACTTTACAGAGTCATAAAAACATCTTTAAATATGTTACAAAAATCTATGCTTTTGACTGTTTATCAAGTCTGAAAACACTGGATCCATATTTTAGTAAGGCCACATCTTCCTACCTGCATGGCTGTTTGTGGTCCTATATTAGACCAGACTACTCAGTCAACCCCTAGTCAACCCTTTGTAAGGTTTCCAGGCACTGGTGCACAGTGCTGCTCTCAAGTTCTGCTAGGAGGAATCATCCAGTCGAAGAAGAATTTGGAAGCCTTATCATATGTATGCTACTCTTAGTTCTTTCAAAATCAGAAGAAAATGTGTGCAAATTACACAGGTTAGCAGGCTAAGAAACCCAATGGCATTGGAGTGTAGACTCACAAATCCCACATGGCAGTGGGCCATGTAGGAGCTACAAGCATAGGTGTGTGTTGGTGGCATATGCTAACTGAGCAAGAAGGTGCAGGAGGACGGACACACAAACCTATAGGGCAGCCTGGAATCATAGGGGCAGACAAAAGAGCGAAGGCCAGAAATTCTCCTGCTTGTGATGGCAAGTGATTGATTGAAGAAGGCACCTAATGTTGACTGCTGGTCTCTCATGCTCTTTGTGTGTACTCATATGTGTGTGTGTGTGTGTGTGTGTGTGTGTGTGTACACATGCGTGTATCCAGAAATAATAATACAGAAATAATTGAATATACACACATACATATACAGAAATAGTTCCATGGCTCAGAGTTGGAGAATGGGTAACCAACTGTGACCATAGGCAAGTCAGCACAGCTTCTGTTTCCCACTGTTAAAAACCCCATGTCACTTCTGAGCTCCTTCCCCTGGAAAACCCCAGGACACCTGGGGTCTGTCCCAGTCTATCAACCGTGGGTTCTATGAAAGGTGCTGCCAAGTTAATAGCTTCTGAATGCCTGGGAATCACTTGTTCTTTTCAGAGAGCCATGAATCTCCCTTTAGCCTCTATCTTCTACCATATCAGTCAGATCACTGTGAACATCGTCACTCACATCTAGTCCAGGCATGCTAACACCTCGCAGCTGCACAGCAAGCACCAGGCTTCTGTGGGGCAGCACAGTTCCCCAGTGTTTCTGAGCCACGGCAATAACCAGGCAAACTACAAAGCTCTCAAACTCTAAGTTGAGGAACTATTTCTGTATATGTGTGTGACTTAAGTAAGTTATTTCTGTGTTAATTATTTATTTCTGGATACACACACAACACACACACACACACACAGTGCACACAAAGAGCATGTGGAGACAGCAGTCAACATTAGGTGCCTTCCTCAATCACTTGCCGCCTAATATTTTGAGACAGGGTCTCTCACTGAATCATGAGCTCATCAAGTTGGTCAGACTGACTGACCGGCAAGTCCAGGCATCTTCCTGTCCCCACTTCCCAGTGCTAGGATGACAGAGTGCTGGGACCTAAAAATCAGGTCCTCATGCGTGCATGGGACTTCAACAACTGAGTTGCCTCTCTTGCCCCAGAACTGTCAATTTGGAGACAGTTTATGGTCCAACAAATTTCTACATCATATATTGCTAAATTTCTGAGGCACATTATATAAAATTGAAGTATTAAAATACAAGAACTTCAGAAAGCTATAAAGAAATATTCTAAATATTAATCTCTCTAAATTTTTTATAAAATAAAGGGAATTTTTGAAGTTCTATACATTTTATAGGTACTCATAAGATATTAGCGACTTAAAGATGACATGTGAGCAAGGACAAACTGCGTAAAGATTAAAACCACAAGCTTGGTGGTGCCGGTGCTGCCTTTAATCCCAACACTCAGGAGGCAGAGGCAGGTAGACCTCTGAGTTTGAGGCTAGCCTGGTCTACAAAACAAGGACCAGGACAGCCAGGACACCATTAAGAAACTCTGTCTTGAAAAACAAACAAAACGAAGGACTAAAACTATGGCCAAAACTCCTATAGCAGTAGCATGGCAAGTCCTAAATGCTTACCTGGTGACATCTAGAGCCTTCTGAACTTTCGCTTGCACAGATCCAAGTAAGTCTGCTCCCATTTTCTTAAGTAGTTGTGTGAGAAGGACAAAGAGCCAGTCTTGCAAGTCATCCTTATGAATGATTATAAAATCCACAAGGGTCTCCAAAAACATACTGAAAACCTGCACAAGAGAAAAGCAAGGACCTCACACGCTGCCTTTATGACTTCCGCCATAGCCTGAGAATGTTTCAAATGCCTGACAGAGCTAGCCTAGCCCAGTCTTGTCACTCAGGTTAACTACTGCTCACATCTTGAGAGGCAAACAAGCACACAGCAGAATATGGGGATGGGCTTGGGGTAGGGGAGTGGGGAGGTACTTGACACTTACTCTCTGTTGTGAATTCCACCGCACACCAGGCCATGCAACAAAACAAATTCCGTGTTAGTTCACAGCAAAGTAATACCAGTTTCATGCAGTTCCTTTTAACAATTCTGAAAAAGCTATGAACTGATAAAATATTTTTTTCTCCCTCAATATAAACCTGTAACTGTCAGTACAGAGAGAAATAAAGATTTTGGAGTTTCATCCTGGAGAGTTTTCTGAGAGAGAAAGAAAGACAGAGAGACAGGGGTGGTGGTGTCTTGTCCTGATTGCATATTATTCTGACTCACTCCCTAGCATTCAATGCATACCATTACAGAGGAGTGTCAAGGGGTCGAAGCCCTATTCATGTTTTTGTAACCAGTGACTTTTGTCAAGTAATTTTATGTGTGCCAATTTCAGATGTTAAGAGTACGGTTATCAGAGGAACTACTGACAACTCCTGTGAACTCTCATGCCATTATGTAGTTACTGTTGCTACTCAAGGTAAACAGTGCAGAGTGGAGCATCCCTAAGCCTGTCTCAGGGAAGGAAATGGCACTAGGCTCCCCAACCCTGGTGTTATGCTGGGACACCCACCCTACACCTCCTCAATTCTATTACAGCAACTATTCACCACGAGGGTCTCCAATGACAGCTCAGGAAGTCAGTGAGCTCTGATAGGTGGGACTCCTAGCTTTGCTCAGGCAGCTAAGAATATGAACTAAACTGAGACCTCCAACTCACTGGACAAGAGCCTTCTGATGGAAACAAATTTCCTTCTTTATCCTCACATTCTGCTTCTGAATCAGCAATCTAGAGGTAATGGGTAACAAAAAGTTCATCAATGTGAAACCATCTAACATAATATTCCTTATGGTATAACTTTTACCAGTTATGTTATACTTATGGTTTAAATCTTAATAATACTTCATAGAGAAAAAACGATGTTAAGATCTTTGGTTATCTATCTGAACTTTAAACTCAGTCTTTTGGGGGTTTAAAATTGATGCCTTTAATGTTGTCCTTTCTGGAAGGCCTTCATAGACAGGTTTCATGGCCGAAAGAGTGAGTATTGTTGCAGGAACAAGAGCAAGGAGAAGCACCCTGTGCTTGGTCCCTGGGGCTCTTGTTTTTTTTTTTTTTTTTTTTTTTTTCTTTTTTTTTTTCGAGCTGGGGACTGAACCCAGGGCCTTATGCTTCCTAGGCAAGCGCTCTACCACTGAGCTAAATCCCCAACCCGGGGCTCTTGTTTTGCCTTGTTTTTCCACATCCCTAACTCACGGAAGGAATTCAAGAAATACTGAATGACTGGGTGGATGGGTGGGTGACTGGATGGAGGGTGGGTACATGGTGAATAGGTTGATGGATAAATGGGTGGGTGAGTAGATAGATGGATGGTAAATAGGTGGGTTGATAGATAAATGGATAGGTAGGCAGGTAGGTGGTAGGTGGGTGGACGGAGGCATGGATGGATGGATGGATGGGTGGATGGATAGATGGATGGGTGGGTGGATGGGTAGATGGATGGATGGGTGGGTGGGTGGGTGAATGATGGACGGATGAATTGATAGGTAAATGAATGAATGGATGGATGGTGGATGGATATTTACTACTTCAAGGACGATTCCTATGAGGAAGCAAGAGTAGGAAAGAAAGGAAAGGAAGTTGCCTGACTTTGTCATCACAGGCTTTATTCTCCAGGTCTGACTTGGAAGAGACCACCTTTGCTGGTACAATCCTGTCCACAATGAAATAAGTTCCTATTCATTCCTACACCTAGTATCTATCTGGTGTTTAACCCCTTAGCGCTCTCATCATCTCTCCATTTTCTCATTCTTTCACGAGCTCTTACTAGCTTCTTTCCAAATAACAGTATTTACTTAAAATAAAGTTAAATCCAGGGAACTTTTATAAAGAGGCCCCCTTTCAACACTACCCCCTGGTGGGTCTTCTGAGAAAGATGGAGCAAGGGCAGTTCCTAAAAAGGACTCTGTCCCAGTCTGTACAGCTTTTCCTCAGCAGGTACTCTCCTGTTGAAAAGGCAGTCCTCAGAGCTTGGTGCCCCAGAAGGCGGACATACTACCTAGCAGAACTCTATCTATCAAGTTTTTAGGAACGGCCAGATCCCATCAGGAGAAATAACTCAACTTGGTTTTAGAATAAAGGCAACAAATAGATAATAATATATACAGTAAAAATTCTACCTGAGATACCGAGGTAACCATATTATTTACCCACTACTGGAACATTTTAAAAATATACATTATATAATATATATGTTATTTATATACTTATAAATAGGAGAGTTTAAAATTCTAGAACCTAGCACACTGGCTAAAAGGAGACAGACATAAATTCCTGCTGATGGAATAGAAGACTCCATCTAATTCCTTTCATGAAGTTCCTTATTTGAGGTACACTTAATTTGAAAGGAATGGCCATGTAAGTTCCTAGGAATTACATGTTGGAAGATGTTAATGTAGACTATTAGGGAATTCTCTCAATTCTGGGGTGTACTACACAGTTTGCACAGGCACACACACAGAATATACATAAGGCCTGGTTACCTTGCTGTGAGGGTCAGCAAACATTCGGGTGAAAATCTCACACAGTCTCTTCAATTCTACTCGACTAGTAGAGAAAAAATAAAAATAAGTGAGTTTAAAATGCAATGTCATCAGTGCAATTAGATTAAAATCCCTTTACCTAATCTTGAGTTATGTAATAAAAATTCTATCTCAAATTATCTAATTCGTGATGAAATTGAGAGTCTGAAAGATATAGTGTCTGTCTCATTTTAGGGTGAGGAAACAGACCTGATTGCCATCTACTCTTGCTAGCTGGAAGTGGAAAGGTATGAACCACATCTCCTTACTTCAGTCAATTTTCTACCTGCTAGGCTATTTATTATATATGCACGTGTGTGCGTGCATGCGTGCACATGTGTGTGTGTGTGTGTAAAGATCACAGGACAAACTATGGAGGTAAGTTCTCTCCTTCTATACATGGGGCCCAAGGATTGAACGAGGTTGCCAGGCTGGGCAGTGAGTACCATTATCCACTGAGCATCTCATTGGACCACATACTGCAATCTTCTCTCAGTAGCATCCTTGTGCCTGTTCTTTCAGGGGACTGAGGATAAGCCCTATGCCACATGGCTGAGGACTGTCCACGAAAATGGCTAATAGTAGGACCATGAAAAGCCTCAGTGCACACTGGTGTCCCCTGCCTTCTCTCATCCATGAAGCATAACTGAGTCCCCTTTTCACATGAAGGTTGGAAGGAACTATTCTCTTTCTGGTCACGCGGGAACAGATCCACTTGTTCAGGCATCTGGCATCTAGATGCCGCAATGGTCCTTCAATAATCTAGACGTGGTCAGGGCTAGCAGGCTCTTAAGGGCCACTGCGGGGTGAGGGGGGCACCTAGCAAATACCATGAATGCAGAAAGTGGACCAGTCAACAAGACTTCAAGAATAGTCATGACAAATCCCACTCATGCTGTGTTGGGCGCATCACTAGTGTGCCTGGGTACTTGAAGAATGTGACAGGAGCTCTCATATCATCTTCATGGACAGAATGGGTTAATGGGAGCAAGGGTGAATATGGTGTGCAGACTGGACAGCGAAGCCTTGAGTTCAGCCAGTCTTGTAGTTCAGCCAGCTCACAAACACACGGGGCCCAGAAGGGTCCTCCATCTTTGGCCACAAACCTGTTTATTCAGGCTCACAATTTTTTCATCAAAATGAACACAAAACAAACCAACCAAACAAACAAAAAACCCTGCCTTTCTTTGTAGTAATGCTCAATTCACTGTTATAATTTATAGTTACTGGTATAAGTGATAAT